>NC_061116.1:70521786-70648456 GCF_002878395.1 Capsicum annuum
TTTTGAGCTTAAGTAGAATATGTTGAAGCTTCTAATATGCAGTGGACAGTTTACTAGGCTTTCACATGAAGATCTATAATTTCACTTTGGAAACTTTTTGGAGATCAGTAACACATTCATCCCTACGGGTGTGTCAACTTACTATGTGAGGCTAAAACTATTCCTCTTTTCGCTATTGGGAAAGCTAATAAGTGGTTGAATGCTGAGCTGGAAAATTCAATAGCTACCAGGAACAAATTAGCTCGGAGATTCCTCATTCAATTCTTTCCATCAAGAAAGACTATGACACTTTGCAGTAAGATTGTATGCTTCAAATAAAAGCCAGACAAAAATTTATATCATCCTTGGGAGCATTTCAAGGATCTTCTTTGGGACTGTCCACACTATCAGCAGTCCAGTGAGGTATTAGATCATACTTTTGTTGAGAAACTTGACCATAACACAAAGATTTTGCTAGATTTAGCTACAGGTGATAGCGCTCTGAAGATGACATAGTATGAGCTTTATACTTTATTGAACCAAATTGCACAAGGAAATCTATAGTGTCATTCAGACTAAGGGGTGCTACTAAAAAGTTTACAATGTTTTAGAGGTGGATCATTTTACCATAATATCATATCATATTTTGGCATTACAAAATCAGTTGACTACACATATCAACAACATGAAATTAGGTGCTACATCGCCTGCAGCCACAGTGAATGCAATTTAACAGAATGTAGGTTGGTGTGAGGTTTGTGGTAATAATGGGCATAAAGCTCCTATGTGTTCTGCAAATCCTGATTCTGTGAAGTTTGTAGGCAATGTTCAGAGGCCTAACTATAGGAATGCCTACAACATAAATTGCCAGACTCAGCAACTAAATCAATAATGGAATGTCTAGCAGCAACAGTTTTAGCAACCACAAGCTCAAGCAAATCAGGCTACAAATAGAAATCTGGAAGATATGATAAAAAAAAAAAAATTAGCTGCTTAAGCATAATTGGCAGCAGATATAAAAAGCCAGCAAATGGCTACGAGGAGCTTGGACTTACAGGTAGGTCAGTTAGCAGTAGCACAAAACACCAGGCCTCAAGGTGGGTTTCCAAGTAATACTGAAAAGCCTAAAAAAGTCATGCCAAATACTTTGAGAAGTGGGAAGAAGGTGGGTGAAGAACCTTCAAAGAAAACTAAGGAGGTAGATGCAAACTTGGCTCCACAACCAGTTTTAGATAAAGTTATTAAAAATACGAGAAAGTTTGAGTACTCAAAAAAGAAAGTTGCAAAACTGGTAAATGAGAGTCCACCACTACCGTTCTCGCAAGTGCTGAGAAAAATGAAGGAGGATAGATTTTTCAAGAAGTTTTTTGATATGTTCAGACATCTTTACATTAATTTACCTCTTTTAGATTTTTGCAAGAAATGCCCAAGTGTGCTATGTACTTGAGGGAGGGGATTGCTAATAAATTTAAGTTGTAGGATGCTGAGACAGAGCACTCACTGAGAAGTGTAGTTTTGTGGTGACTCAAAAGATGTCTAAAAATCTTAAGGACCTTGGGAAGTTTACTCTCCTTATTCCAATTGTCAACAACGATGTGGTCCATGCAATAAGTGACTTAGAGGAAAGCATCAACTTGATTGCCCTCTATTTGTTCAGCATATTGGGCTTGGGAAAGCCTAGATCGAGCTCTGTGCTATAGCAGTTGGAAAACAGGACCATAGCCCATCCTCAGGGAGTCATAAAGGATGTTCTCATAAAGTTGGTAAATTTATTATTCCTTTATGACTTATTATTTTTGATTTTTAGGCAGATAAAAAAGTACCAGTCATTTTGTGACGTCCATTCTTCGTGATGAGAGGAGCTTTGATAGATGTGTGAGAGGGCACATTCATAATAAGGTGGGAGGATGAAGTAGTGGTTTTTAAAGTGTACAAACCACTAACCACACTGTACCACCATAAGGATTTGTGCATGATCATTATGATTGAAGGGGATAAGTGTAGCATAGTGGAGTCTAGTCCACAAAAGGCCTCTTCAAACTATTTCATTGAGCAACCTAAGCCACAACCACTTATGCCTAACATGATACTAATTGATGATCCTACAAAGGCTATTTGTAAAAAAGTTGTTGACCTTGAGAGTTCATACTCAAGAGGTCAAAAATGAATAAAAAGATGGCCTCTAAGTGTGAGGAAAAGGGTGAAGGAATTTTATTAAGTTTAGTTAGGTCATGCCGCGATACTAAATCAGGTGTTGCTTGGGAGGCAACCTAAGTTAAGTAGATATGTTTTATTTTTAGTTATCTAGTTACTTACTTTACTAGTTTTTGTTTTTGTTGAGTCACAAGTTGATAAGAAGTCTGAGTACCAGAAAACCTAAGCTAAGGAGTATGGAAAAGACTAAGTGCGGGATCCCCAGACCCTCTTGATGTATAAGAATCCTACTAGCTAGGCCTAAAGGCCTCAAGGAGTATTTCTATCTCTACTTTTAAAGTATACTTTGGGGAAAAAGTATATTTTTAATTGTGGGGTGGGAAATTCTCATCTTTAGGGTTATTTTAAACATTTTTGTGTTAGGAATAAGTGAGATGTTCTTATTGGTGATATATTTTACTACATGATGCAATTTTTTTGATTGTAAAGAACATGTTGATAGTCAGAATTACTACTTTTGAGACTCTTAGGTTCTTGATTTTAACTCTAGTACTTGTTGGCTTAATGTTGAATTAATATGATTGTTTAGATAATATTCTATGATAATCCCACATTAATTGAGCATATACCACATGTCGTGTGAGGTGTTTGCATATTCCTTGTTGCATGTGATTTCTAGAACTTTCCTGGTTTGTGTGGAAAGCAAAATAAAGAGTGTGAGTTTAGGACATGATATATACATTTCTTTGATAGCCATGTTTATACCCTATTTTGACATACCCTTTATGCTTAATCCTAGTAAGCCCCTTTGAGCCCTTAGCTTTTTCTTTGGCAGTCTCATATATAGCATTATCCATTCTTTGATTAACCTTAATTTGATCCAAAGATCCTAATTGATTCAGTGTATAATTAATTGAGTAAGGAGTTGGAAATTCAAGTAGGAAAATGGTGAAAGTAAAGCCCCAAAGTAATGGTTATTTGTGTGTACAATTGTTTTGCGTGGGATTTAGAGAAATTTTCTCTAAATAAATTCCCATTTTTAGCTTAGCTGTGTTACAATGAACCTGTTTTAGCCCTGGTCCTCTTTGGACATTATGCACCTTAATGAAGTCAAATCTCTTAAGTTGAGGGTGGCTATCATAGATGTGTGTAGCATAAAGTGTGTATGAAAAAGGGTAAAATTAAATGATTTGAACATAGCACCCCCCACAATAGTGTATTTGAATGAGCTTAAGTGGGATGGAGCAAAGCAAAAGATAGGGGTAACAAAGGTGGTGTAAGTTGGGTTTTGGAGATTGGTCTCAATTAAAAAGTGTGATGTACTAAAGAACTTAGAGAAGATAGTCACTTTTCCTGATCAAAATAGTTCCTATCCATCCCTAAGCCTACATTACAACCATTAAAGTACTATTTAAGTTTGATCATTCTGATATTAGTTGAGTACTACAATAAGGGCAAGCTTATGGTTCATTATTTCTAACTTGTGAATTCTTTGTGAGAGCGAGCACAACTTGATTCTTGTACTCACTGTGTTAAGAATTGCATTTATATTAGTGACTAAGGGTAACACTCTTGTTATGAGGGTACAAGTTTTATGAATGTCGGTGATTTGTATGATTTATTTCATTGAGTATTGTGCTTGAGTTTTCCAACTTGGTGAGTCAATTCTTGAGGTGAGGATGTTTTTAATTAGTGTTCTTGAACTGTCAATTGTGTACATAACATGCTTAGTATAGAACTTGCATTTTGTGTAGTCATTGTAGTGCTATCTTGATTTTCTTTCTTGTGGTAGAAGTGTAGACACACCTCATATATTGATGCTTAGAGTAAAAAGTTGTTCGAGGACCAACAATGCTTCAAGTATGGGGTGATGATCTGAGGTAGTTTTATATATTTTGGAGTCATTATTTTAGCTTAGTTTGCCTTGTTTTGAGGATAAATTGTGTTATTAAAGTGTTAAAATAAGCAGTAAAGTGTTTAAGTATTTGATTACAATGTTCAAAGTGTATTCCAAACAAATTTGTACTTTAATGGTTACTTAGAGTTTAATCGAGGACACTAGTGTTACTAGCTTGTGCTAAGTGCTTGTCTAGTCTATTTCAATGGATTTTATTGTGGTAAATGAGTTCCAAATAGTTTAGTAGTGTATTTATATGTGTAATAACTTGTTTATAATGTTCAATAGTCAATTAAATCAAATCAAGAGCCAAAACTATATCTTAACAATCAATGTGGTCAAGCCTAGTCTTAGCTTGTGTTTTGAGTCCACTGTTCTTGATATTGTGTTGTTTTGATTTCTAACCCATTGTGTAAACTGATGTAGGATATTTTGTGAGCTAATTTTGGTGATATATTGATGATATAAAGCCTGTAAATCCATAGGAAACACACCGCTAAAGCTAGGATGAAAGGGAAAGGTACAAGGCAAAGATTGGACCTCAATATGCAAATTCCAGTGAGGCATTACATCGAAGCCTCAAAGCGATAGCAACTTATAAGAAGCTCATTATAAATAGGACTTTGTGCATGTTATGTAATCACTTTGTGACGTCTTGAAACAATTTAGGAGGCTTAAAAATATATTTTAGGGGTTAATATTCTTTAAACATTAGTTTCATTATGATTTGTATCATTAATTAAATTAATTGGATAATGATTATGTCCATTAGAGGATAAATACCCTCTTTCTGAGGTTATAGTCAAAAACATGTCTACTATTAATATGGATTGATTTAATTTGGATTGTTTATCATTGTTGTTTGTTTGTTTATCCTTGTTTTAACTATATAAAGGATTCGTGGCCCCTTAAAATACATATATTTTCCACCTTGTGATCTTGGGAGGGTGAATAGGAAGATAGAATATAGGATAAATAGAACAAGGTTCTTATTCCTTTATCGAAATAAGGAATTTAAATTAGCGACTAAGATAGGGATATACCTAGAAACCTTGTTTGATTTACATGTAAGATGATAGCTTTATGTGTCTAATAGGATTATTATATCCCCGCTCAATTATATATTGTAATATCCAAGTTAGATAGATGATTGGAGGTCAGGAGACCATGATCATTCGATAAACTCTATGAATAAATAACCATGATAAGTAATCCTACTAATGAAGTTCAATAGCATAGTATGATTGTTCACAGTACACTAACCCCGAGTTAACATCCATTGATTGTCCTAAGTCTTTACTTTTCCTCATTGTCTATCGTACCTTAATTTTATAAATCACAAACTCTCTTTTTTTACTTGGCATCAATTTAATCTCAGTCGTGAACTGGAATTGAATAGCTGTTTATCATTAGTCCTTGTGGGATTGATACTTAGATTTTATAGGGACAGTTTACTACTTGGTGAGACCACATATACTTGTTTATCATTTGTTCTGATATGCTTATGAGTTTGTGTCTAGTATAAGGTCTAGAATGAGGAAATCTTCTGTTGGGTTGTACTAGAATTTGATTCTAGAGAGTAAGGTTGCCTTGTTGACAAGTATATGGACATCACTAGATAAGTAGTGTATATACAACATGTTTAAGAAGAGAAGAAGAAGTAGGCAGAGATAGAAGAGAGACAGAGCAAGAATTTTAGATTTTTTTGTTCAAAGTAGAGGTCAGAAGAAGAGTGGTAGAGATGGTGGAAAGTGGTCTAAGAGGAAATGGGGTGTTCTATTTCCTACTCTATGTCTTGTGTCCCCTATCTGAAGTTATTGGGTGAACATCATTCTTACCGTGATAGTTTTTTTAAGGAATAGGTTGCCAAATCTCATCATGGTGAGGCTCAGTTTGCTCTATCATATCCTCTTTGTAGATTTTGTGGGTAGGTGCCCCATTGGTTTTTTGAAGAGGGAAGGAATGAGTTTTTAAATGTGGAAAAACTGGTCATCTACAGAGGGATTGTCCTTCTAAGGTATCTTCTAGGGCTAATAAGATTCTTGTTGCCATCTCATCAGCTCCTGCACCAAAAGGTGCTGCTTCTACTTTGGGTATTGACACTATCCAAAATTGCATGTATGCTCTTTATATCTGCCAGGACTCTAAGGCATTTCCCAATGTCTTCATTAGTGTGTTACGACTATTTTCTCATGATGTGTATTGCTTTCTTGATCCAGGGAGTACTCTTGATTATATGACCCCATTTATAGTTATACATTTTGGTTTTGGTCCCCGAGTGTATCCCTGATCGATTTTTTATTTCCATCTCGATGGGTGACTCTATGGTTAATAGAAGAGTCCATAGGGGTTGTGTGGTATCTATTGGTGGCAGAGGAATTTTGGTAGATCTGATAGAGTTAGACATGGTTGATTTTGATGTCATATTGGGGATTGGCTAGTTTTACTCATGCTACACCTCCTTAGATAGTCAAACCCGTAAGGTCATGTTTAAATTCCCTAATGAGATGGTCATTGGGTAGGAAGGGGCTTGTCTAGTGCCTAAGGGAAGATTCATATCATATATTAGATCCCATAAATTGATTTCCAAGGGATGTCTTTACCATTTGGTCCAGGTAAAGTATTCTAACTTAGAGGGTCCTTTCTTACTATCTGTTCCCGTGGTTAATGAATTTTCTAAGTTTTTTCCTAATGATCTTCCTGGCATCCCTCCCGATAAGGAGATTGATTTTAGGATTGACCTCATTTTGAACACTTATCCTATTTCCATTCATCCTTATAGAATGGCTTAGACTTAATTGAGGTAACTTAAGGAGCAGTTAAAAGACCTCTTTTAAAAGTGTTTTATCCTTCCTAGTGTATCTCTATGGGGTGCTCCTATTTTGTTCATGCGCAAGAAGGATCGTTCCTTTTGGATGTGCATAGATTACCATCAGTTGAATAAGGACACAGTAAAGAATAAGTATCCTCTTCTTAGGATTAATAATTTATTTGACTAGCTTCAGGGGGTAGGTGTTGCTCAAAGATTGATCTTCAGACAGGTAATCATCACCTAAATATTAGGAAGGTGAATATCCTTAAAACTTCCTTTCGAACTTAATATGATCATTATGAGTTCCTTGTCACATCTTTTGGTTATACTAATGCCCCAATGGTATTCATAGTCCTTGTGAGTAGGCTCTTCCATTGGATTTTGGATTTGTTCATCATTATGATTATAGATGACATTCTGGTGTAATCTAAGAGTGATGTAGATTATGCTGACCACCTCTGTATCGAGTTGCAATTCATGAAAAATCAATATTTTTATGCTAAGTTTTTGAAGTTCGAGTCCTAGTTGAAAGTTGTTACTTTTTTAGGTCATGCCATTTCTATTGAAAGGATCATGGTGGATCTGCAAAAAGTTACAATGGTTAAGAAGTGTCCTAGGTCCATAACTCCTACCAATATTCAGAGCTTCTTGGGTTTAGCCGACTACTATAGGAGATTCGTGGAGAGTTTTTCAACCATAGATGCCCTTTCGACTAAGTGTACCCAAAATAAGGTGATGTTTTTATGGTCTAATGCTTGTGAGGGTAGTTTTGAGAAGCTAAAAAATAAGTTGGCTTCAACTCTAATTTTGACTTTACCTAATGTTTATTGTGATGCATCCTATATGGGACTTTGTTGTGTATTGATGCAACATGGTAGGGTGGTGGCCTATACTTATAGGCAGTTAAATGTCCATAAGAGGAATTATCCAAGTCATGACTTGGAGTTTTTGGTAGTGGTTTTGCATTAACGATTTAACATCACTATTTTAATTGAGTCCATATAGATATCTTTTCTGATCATAATAGCCTGCAATATGTGTTCATCCAGAAAGAGCTAAATCTTAGGCAAAGGATATGGCTTGAGTTGCTGAAAGACTACGACATGAGTCTCTATTATAACATTGGTACAACCAATTTGGTTACTGATGCTCTTAGCAGGTTATCCATAGGGATTCTAGCTCATGTTAATGATGATAATTAGGATTTAGTGAAAGATTTTCACCACTTGGCTAGCCTTAGAGTTTGTCTCTTAGACTCTAAGGATGGTGGTGTATTTGTGCAAGAGGTAGCAAAGTCATCCCTTGTTGATGAAATAAAGGAGAAGCAAATATTGGACCCTGTCTTAATAAAGATTAAGAGGGATGTTGGAAAATAAAAGGTTGTAGCTTTTGAGATCGGTGACAATGGTATCTTGAGGTACCAAGGAAGATTATGTGGTCCCGATATAGATTATTTCCAGGAGAGCATCTAGTTTAAGGGCCATAAGTCATGTTATGCCATTCATCTCGGTTCGATGAAGATATATCATAAACTTATAGAGATTTATTGGTGGAGCACTATGAAGAAAGATATGGCCAGTTTTTGTGGCTAAATGCATGGTGAGTCAAAAAGTGATGGTTAAGCACCTAAGTCCTTATGGGTTTACTCAAGACATTGAGTTACTGATATTGAAGTAGGAAATAAACAACATAGATTCCATTATCAATTTTCCTCGATCTTGGAGTTAGTTTGATTTGATTGGGGTCATGGTTGATTGGATGACTAAGTCAATAATTAATATGGATTTTATTAGCGGTCTTCCTCAGTCTTGGAATTAGTTTGATTTAATTTGGCTCATGGTTAATAGGATGACTAAGTCTTCTCACTTCTTGCCAGTGAGGACTAATTATTCAGTAGAGGATTATGCTAAGTTGTTTCTTCAAGAAATTGTGAAGTTCTATTGGGCGCCTATTTCTTTCATAAAAAATCATTGTACTGAGTTCTTATCACACTTTTGGCATTTATTTCAGAGAGTTTTGGGAACTAAGGTGAGCCTTAGTACTGCTTTCCACCCGTAGTCGAATAGGCAGGTGGAAAGGATTTTTTATACATTGGAAGATATTCTTCAAGCTTGTGTGATTCACTATGGTAGAGGTTGGGTTGATCATTTTTCTCTTATAGAGTTTGCGTATAATAGTATTTACTATTATAGTATTGGGATGGCTCCGTTTGAGGCATTGTATGGCAGAAGGTGTAGATCTTGTACTGGGTTGTTTTAAGATTGCCATGTAGAGATGTTTGGCCCAGTTTTATTCACTAAGTAATGGAGAAGGTGAAGGTGATTCAGGATAGTCTTAAAGCTACCCAAAGTTTCCAAAGGTCCTACGGATGTAAGGCATAGGGAATTAGAGTTTAAGGTTGGTAATTGGATGTTCTTAAAAGTGTCTTCCATGATGGGAGGAATACAGTTTTGGAAGAAGGAGATGATCTAACCCTAGTATATCTGTCAGTACTTGATGTTTAAGAGGGTTGGTAATGTTGCCTATGAATTGGAGTTTCCCTCTAATTTGACCTTCATTGTCTGGTGCTTTATCTTTTAATGTTGAGGAAGTGTGTGGGGTGATCTTTCAAATGTCATTCCTTTGGAGTGGTGGGTATTTCAGATTCCTTATCATATAAGAAAGTCCTAGTTAAAATTTGGGATTGGCAAGTTCATCGGTTGCTAACAAAGTAAGTAGCTCTGGTAAAGGTTCCATGGAGGAACCAAAATATTGAAGAGGCTACTTTGAAATCCAAAAAGGACATGAAGTCTAAGTATATTCTTATTTTCAATTTTGGATAATCGTGCATAAGGTATGTGTTATTCTTAGGATATTTGTTTTCTAACTTTTTAATGGTAAAACTAGAGTTATATGGAGTCCAATAGTGCTAACAATCACCTTGGCTCATCATTCGATGATGAATGATCCAATTGGGGGAGAATCAGAACACCCTAAATTTTTGGCCCTTGAAAATTCCTTGATTTTTGAGCTTATTGCACTGGTTATCACTAGACTCGATGAATCATAGGGTGTCTTGATGAGTCATTGGGATAATTCATAACAAAATCAATAAGTTTGTGGCTTGATTTTACTCTGAGTATGAGTGGCTTACTAAGAGTTGTAAGGATAAGTTATGACTTATTAGGTGTAATCGTAGGGTGTCAAGTGTAAGTCCCAATTTGGGTTATTTGTTGACTATGACTGGACCCTAGGCATCATAGGGTTCAATTATAATTCCCGTGTCTAAGTTCTAAGGTCAACTATATAGGGTGCCTTAATGGTAGTGCCTTGGTTACAACTCATGGTAATGAGTCCTAAGGAGTGGGTATGAGTCGATGGTTGACTCATAGTCAAAGGCGGCCCTTTTTAAACTTTTAAGTTAAGGGCATTCTAACACTCTTACCAAACTTAAAGACCATTACTTATAACCTATTTAGGGTATTATTATTACTCAGAAACAATCAAAGTTACTTCGTAGTACTTCTAAATCCTTAACGTCAAAAGTACTTAGGGTTTTCAAAAGGTTGATCACTTAGAGCTTTAAAGGGTTATTTCTCTTCGTACATCTTACTATTTTAGGCATATTACTCTTCCCTCAATGTTAATTTTATAAAAGCATTCATTTTAAAGTATGTATCCGTATGATGTTTATGTTGGTTTTGAAATAAAAGATGGGTTTTTTGAATGTTTATGAATTGAGCAATGCTTCCCATGATTTATATATGATTTTTATGCTTTGATTATGATTTTAAAATTGTGGGTGCATGGGTATGGTGAAAGAAGTATGGAATTGTGATTTTCAAAAACATGTGACTTTTAAAGTTATTATGTCCCCAACCATAAAATGGGAAATTGGTCTTAATTATGAGAAGTATGGGAATTTTTAAAATTAAAATGGTCTTGAACTATTGAATGGTATAAAGATGTATTTTGAATACAATGGTGTGATTTAATAAACAAAAGGGAGTCGGTGTCTCCCACGTTGTATTAATGAACAAAGAAAGTTGTTTCTCTAAGTTAATGGCAATTTTTGGGGCATGTTATTATTACCTTACAAGTGTGGTTAGTATGACCATACCAACAATGTATGCCTTATTGTGGAATGTGGTTAAATAAATGGGAATGTGTGATACTAGTTTTAATTAGGCTTTAATAAGGCTTGTGTAGCTGAGTCATGAAAGTGGAGTTCCGAGTGACCGATACTGGAAACCATATTTGTTGATGCGGTGGTCAAAGTGACTAGGTAGGTTTGAGTCCCCTGTAAATCATTATATGATTGGGTTCTTAAGTCAACTTGGTATATGTTGTGAGGTTTCAATCCCCTATGTCTATATATATGCGATTATTCTTCATTTCGTGTGGCTAGACCCACTGGGGCCTGACCAGAGGGTGAGAAATGAGGCCTATGTAGCCCGTGGATACTATTATATGATGGTTAAGATACACAATCTAGGATAAAAAGTTTTGAAGAGCATGTTAAGACTTTTCCCCTATCCCGATATGTTATATATACATTTATGCATTTTATTATGTGTATTGGTTTTAGAATGATATAAAATTATTGACTATCTCATTATGTTATCCTTATCCTTGAGTTACTTGCTAGCGTTTACCCCACTAACCATCTTTAGATGTTGTATCCCCACATGATGCAGGAATTGGCCATAATTCTACTCCTACTACTAAGTGATTAGGATTTGAGATTAGCTCATGAGTTGACATTAAAGTGGTGATCTTCCATAAATTAGAAGTCTACATTTCATGTCTTGTTCTTCTTATGTCTTAGACTTATTTTTGTCCATTAGCTGGGGTATGTCCCAATATTTTATTGATATTCTATTTTGGATCATTATTTAGAAAGCTTTACATTGGCTACTTTTTCTATTGGGCGATGTTAGTCAATCGTTTGGCCAGTCGTTAGTGGTTTATTATGAATATGCATTTAAGACTTTCTTAGGCTATTATATGCCATTTTTCTATAACTTTAGAATTTTTCCAATCATGGGGTATGGTGTGTTTCGTTTGTTAGGTGCAAGGGTAATCTCTGGTCTACATGGGACTTGAGATACCTGTCATGGCCAGGCCCTGATTTGGGTCATGTCATCCTTGGGATGAAGGATTAGAGTCCCCAATGGCTAAGTTGTTTAGTTTGGGAAATGACAAACTTGCAAGCATAAGGGATGACGATACCTATGGTTAGCCTAAACTAATGACTCCAAGCTTAATGGATGGGAATGTGTGTAAATATATTAATCAGGCTTAAAGGGGTTGTGTATTGAGATCATGAAGGTGGAGGTCTCGAAGGACCAATATTGGAACCCACATAGGTTGGCGCAGGGGTTTAAATTTCCTGGGGTTTGAGTCCTCTATCTTGTGATTGGGGTGTTCATGTCACCCTTGGTACAATATATGCCAGGGTGGTTTGAGTCCTTCATAGTGCATATGTGTATATGATTATTCTCCGATCTATTCGGCTACAACACTTGGCTCTTTCAGCTGGGGAAACTAAACCCATATATTTTGTAGTTGCCATTTTATGATAGTTAAGCTATACAATCTAGATTAATGGTTTAGTTCATGCTAATCCTTTTTCCCTCAGTATGTGATATATATATGTGTGTGTGTATATGCATTAGATTATGTGCATTGGATATGATTTATTTTTTAATTATTGATCATAGAATTATTTTATTCCTTACCTGAGTTATATCCTAGCACTCAACCTGCTAACCATCAACAGATGCTATATCCTCATGTGATGCATGAACCATAGATACTTCTCCTTTTCTGGCATAGTGACTAGGTGATTGTGGGGTATCTCATGAGTTAGATTAAAGTGGTGAGCTTCTTTACTATGGATGACCTCATTTTATATTTTTCTTTCATGATGTCTTAGACTATTCTATTGTTTCTTTTGGATTTTGTTGGGGGCATGTCCCGACCTAGGATGTATATTAGATTTTCTTATAGGCTTTACTGATTACTGTGGACTGGTATTGGTTATTGATATTTCTTAGACTTCTTGAACTTATCTTTGTCTATCTTGTTATATGTTCAAATTCAGCCACTATTAGTGTATTGTGTTCTGTTGACTAGGTAAAAGTGGTGGTCTCTGTTCCACGATGAACTTTAGATACCCGTTACGGCTAGGCCCTGGTTTGGGTCATGATAATTTTATGAGTTTGTTATGAATACTACTTCGATTCTGACTGCTAAGTATGAGAGAGCTTATTTTTTTGTTCTAGGACTGAGACTTTCTCTTTGCATGTCTACACAGAATTTGGTTGCTATGGGTAGGTTTATTACTGAGGTTTCTGATCATGCTCAGCTTATGTAGGAGATTCAACTTGGGGCCCATAGGGCTGTAACATGAGGTCATCATATTAGGGTAAGTTCAGTAAGAGCCACAGTAGATATTGATTAAGGGGAAATAATTCTTAAGCTACGTAACCTCCTCCTCAGCCACTTTAGCATCAGGGTAAGTCTAGTAGACCCATTCAGGCAATGCTTCATATTATTGATGGAGGGAATTTTGGCTCTAGTGACCTTCCTGGATAGTGTCGTGGTTGGTCTTTGAGGTGTTTGTTTGCTAGCTTTTCTAGCATGGTAGTTATTATGGTTTTTTCTGGATCATTTGGTTTCAGTTTAGTGCTTGGAGCATGTGATGGTTGTGGATCTTTTCGTCATTTATCGAGTGAGCGACCCAGTCATGGAGCAATTATACCTTTAGCTTAGAGTGTTCCATCCATCAGGGTTGCTTATCCCCCATCTAGAGGTGGTATTCATAGCCATAAGGGTGGACACTAGGGTGCTTGTAGAGGTTCTCAGGCAGGTACCATAAGAGATCACTAAGGAACCTAGCTAGGTGGTCGGCATGGTCAATTGTATGCAATACTTTCTAGACTCGAGGCTATGTCTTTGGATGCTATTATTATATGTATAATTTTGGTGTGCCTTCAGTTAATTATTGCTTTGTTTGATATATTATCTACTTATTCTTATGCGTCTTCTTATTATGCTCCATAGTCAGAGTTATGTTGGGATTCATTATCTATGCCATTACATGTATCTACTCTTATAAGTGATTCTTTATTAGTGGAATGAGTTTTTAGATCATGTTTTGTGACTATTCGAGAGCTTGATATTAATGTCTATCTTATTATTTTAGACATAGTGGATTTTGATATGACTTTGGGCTTGGACCAGTTATCCTACTATTATTCGCTCTTGGATTATTTCTCCAAGATCGTTACCTTAGCCATGCTTGTTATACCCCTGATTAAATGGCAAGTAGTTATTAGCTATGAGTGACAGGGATTATTTTTTTAATCTATGCTAGGAGTCTTATTTTGAGGGGTTGGTGAGTCTTATCTGGGTTATATTTGTGATGTTAGTGTGGAGAGTCCACTAATTGGCCCTATTCCAGTAGTTTGTGAGTTTCTTATGTTTTCCCTTCCAATCTACTTGGCCTTCATCCTGAGCATAGTATTGAGTTTGTTATTGATCTTAAGCTGAGCACTCAACTTATTTCTATGGCACCTTACTATTTGGCTTCTACCAAGATTTAAGAGCTAAATTATCAGCTTCAAAATCTTCTTGGTTAGGGATTTATTTTTTCGAGTATGTCTCCTTGGTGTGCTTTTATGTTGTTTCTGAAGAAGACGATGGATCCATGCATATATATATTGATTATAGGAAGCTTAATAAGGTGACGATAAATAACAGTTATCCTATGACACGTATTTATGATTTATTTGAAAAGGTTTAGGGATAAGTTGTGTTCTCTAACATTGATTTGAGATTCGATTATAATTAGTTGAGTATATGGGCTGAAGATATCCCAAAGAAAGCTTTTAGACCCGTCATAGTCATTATAAGTTCCTAGTGATATCTTTTGGGTTTACTAATGCCCCAACCATATTTTTTGATTTGATGAACCATGTGTCAAGCCTTATTTAGATTCGTTTGTTATTATGTTCATTGATGACATCCTTATGTGTTTAAGAGCAGGGAGAAGTATATGCAACATATGAGGATTGTGCTCTATACTTTGAGGGATCAAATTCTTCTTGCCAAGTTTTCTAAGTGTGAGTTTTGTCATGTGTTGGTGACATTCCTTGGTCATGTGGTTTCTAAGGATGGGATTATAGTAGACCCAAATAAGACCGAGGCCTTATGATTAGGCCAAACCCACATCTCAGGCTGAGGTTCATACCTTTATTGGTTTGGAAATTTAGTTCAGATGATTTATTCAGAGTTTTGCAACTATTATAGCATCGAGGACAAATTGATTCAAAAGGAGGTTTCTTTCTGATAATCCAAGGAGTATGAGTTGAACTTTGGAAAGCTCAAGTTGTTTCTTAAATCAACTTCTATTTTAGCTCATTCTATGAAATGTGAGGGATTCACCAAGTATTTTGATACTTCTTGTGTTGGTTTGGGTTACGTATTGATGCAGTATTGTTATGTTATTACTTATATGTTGAGGCAGCTGAAGGTGCATGAGCACACTATATTTTTGTGCTTAAGATTTAGAGGCATTATCTTTATAGTGTGCATTGTGAGATTAAGGAAGATCATCATAGCCTTCAGCATGTTATGTCCTAGAAAGATGTTAATTTCTAGACAACGTAGATTGATAAAGTTGCCTTAGCATTATAATATCTATATCATATATCATCTGGGCAAGGCGAATATGGTAACTGATGCCTTGAGTAGCAAAGAGGTGAGTATGGGTAGCTTGGCTTGTATTTTAACTTCTCTAAGGCCGTTGGCACGGGACATTCAGTCCTTAGCTAACTTAATGGTACAACTTGATATTTCAAACCCTAGGAGGATTTTTACTTATGATGAGATGAGGTCCTCGCTACTTAAGCAGATTCAAGACTGCTATTTTGAGGGTAAGAGACTTTGCTTCACCCGTGATTAGCTGTTAAGTGGTGAGTCCAAAAGAGATACCAATGATTTTGAGTAGGTGTTGAGATTTTATAGTTGCCTTTGTTATCCAAAAGATGATGGCTTGATTCAGTCGATTTTGCATGAGGCTCACAGATCTAGGCATTCAATTCATCCGAGTACAACTAAAATGTATAAAGAGTTAAGATACCACTATTAGTAAAGTAGTATGAGGAGAGATATAGTGAGCTTTGTTTTTTAATTCCTATGTTGTCCGGTAGTGAAGGACGAGCATCAACAACCTGGAGGTTTAATTAAGAGATTTGCCATCGTGAGTGGAAATAGAAATAGATTATTATGGATTTTGTTAGTGGGTTTCCTTGTAAATCGTGCAGTTCTAATGGTATTTTTGTCATTGCAGATCGATTGACCAAGTTGTCACATTTCATTCATATTTAGATGTCCTAGAGTGCTAAGAGATTAGCCCATATCTATGTTTGTGAGATAGTCTTTTGTCATGATGTGCCTATATCTATCATCTCAGACCAGGGTTCAGTGTTCACTTCTAGCTTTTGGAGAGCATTTTAGGAGGAGTTAGGTACTCAGGTGCATCATAGTACAACCTTCCATTCTCAGACCGAGGGGCAGTCGAAGTGGATTATTTAGGTTCTCAAGAACATGCTCTGAGCTAGTTTTTTTATATTGGAGGTCAGTGGGAGAAACCCTTGACCTTAGAAGAGTTCTTATATGATCATAGTTACCATTTAA
The DNA here is from genome assembly GCF_002878395.1 of Capsicum annuum. NCBI lineage: Eukaryota > Viridiplantae > Streptophyta > Magnoliopsida > Solanales > Solanaceae > Capsicum > Capsicum annuum. The sequence goes on from NC_061116.1 coordinate 70,538,313, forward strand.
GAATTAAGATAGTGCCTTTTTAGGATTTTTATTTTTGGTAATATTGTTCCACAATTAGATTGTTTGAGACTTTCAACATTAGATCCTGTGGTAATGACTTTATTTAAAAGTCATTGGATAGAGTCTGGGTGATTCAGGATAGGTTGAGGGCAGCTCAAAGTATGAAGAAGGCTTGTACGGATCATTCCTCGAATTTTAAAGTTGGTGATCGGGTATTCCTCTACTTTATCGCCTATGATGGGTGTGATGAGATTCGGGAGGAAAAGCAAGCTCTGCCTCAGATATGATTGACCCTTTGATTTTTTTTGAATAGTTGGTGAGGTGGCTTATGAGATAACCTTAACCCTAGATTTTGTTGTTATCCATCTGATTTTCTATGTTTCTATGTTGCGGCAATACATTACTGACCCATATCATGTGCATAGATATTTATAATGACCCTCTAGGTCAATTTTAGTATTTCAGCCTAATTTTGTCATTGAAAGCTTTCCTATAGCTTCCCCAAGTCATTTATGACTTTCTTGAACTAACAGTTTAGTTAACAGGTAGTTCATGTATTTTTTAGAGCCAATTCTTTATTTTGAATCCTTCGCTGGTTCAAATTGGCTACCAGGAGAAAAATTAATTCAAATAACCTCATATGTAAATTCTAACTATTCCAGGAGCTCCAAAACATTGATTTTAGGTTTGGTGGATCGTTGGCTCTGATCCCAAGGAACCCAAACTATTTTTTGACTCTTGGCTGGAAGTTGAAAAATTACAACTAGGTGTGGGACTGATTTACCCTTGAAACAACCTTAATTCAAAATTTTGACTGCTCCATTGAGTCTAAAATGTCAAATTTGATAGGGTAGCATAGTTCTCTTGGTCATATGAGTGGATGAATCCCGAGGGGTTTACAGAAACTCAAAAATATTCCAAGTCTCAAGTTGATGCTTGGTATCTGGTGCGACCAATATAGCAGTTATTTCAACGCTTTAGAGCGCTTTAGTAACCCTTCGAGCGCTTTAGCAGCCCTGGTCAGCCAATAGGTACCGTTTTAACATCGCCTAGGCTATTTAGCTGTTGGGCCGCTATAGCGGCCTAGCTTGTGGGATCAGATACTGCTTTAGAGGTACCTACTGCTTTAGCAGTGACCGCTTAATCAACTCAGTGTCTATTTTAGTAGTACTCACGTACCTGAGAAAGGCATAATTACCTAATTTAGCCTAATTTTCACCTTACTTTTCCCATTCTTAAGAGATAAAAACCCTAGAAGTGTGGAAACTTTGAAGAAATATATCTGGGGTGATATTGGAGCTTGGGCAAAGTGTATTTACACAATTCTTCATTGAATGTGTGGTATGTTTTCATTAATATTATGACTAAATTCTCCATTCTTATCTAATATCCCTAAGATCTTGGTGAATGAATTTTAGCACCATTATAGCTCAGAACTCACATATTTTTTAGGGTAAATATTCCTTAAGCATAGAGGGATGTTGTGTTTTTTTTGAAAGTGCGATTACATAAATAGGCCCCATATGGGTTTTTATGTAAGTTTAGAATTGAAGCACAAGAGTACAATATGGGTATCATTGTTCTCGTATTTAATAGTAGATTGTGATTTTGTAAGCGGGGAACCTTGCAAGAGTTTCTTGGAAAAGGAAATTGGTGATTAAGTAGATTCTTTAGGCTTATGTTGGGCATCAAGGTATGCTAGGTCTACCTTCATCATAGAATGAGCCAACTCGTAGTATGGTTATATATTATGCTAGATATACGGAGGGGGGAGGATTTAGGTATTGGAAGTATGAATGATAATAGTTGGATTAGTTTACTCGTTTAGGACATCTTGAACTGTAAACTTAGAGTAATTAGTGTAGTGATTCACGTGTTAGATGAATTTGACTTTGTGGCATATGTTTTGAATTGAAATTCGTTAGTTACTAAAGCTAGGTGAAATTACGTTAGTCATTCATATTTAGGGTAAAATTTATTTTATATACTTTAGCTAATGGAGATTGCCTTAGTTGCAATTAATTAGGTTAAGATAGATTTCCTTGTTCGTGTTAGTGGAGGATTACTATCTTAGGGATAGTTATGGCTTACTTGACATCAATAAATGAACTTATATACCTTAGCCTAGTCTAGGGTAGAATCTGCCTATAATGGATTTTGGGGATTTAGAAGTGGGCCCCTTTGGCCTACCTTAGGCTAAGACTTGGGATAGCCTTTTAGACTTATTTACGTATGATATACTCTTATTAATGGTTGGTCCAACACTTGTGTAGTTTGGATATATTTATTAAGTATGTTAGTGTATAATAAAAATTGATACCAATTACGGATATTGATTAATGATACGGCTTATATATATATGATTATTGAGATGGCTTCCGGGCTTGACTAATGATATTATTTCTTCATATATGATGATAATATGACTTATCTATATATGATTATTTGTATGGCTTCCAGATGTGATTAATGATATGGTATATTGACACGCTTAATGATACAGATATCGACGTGTTTAATGATATGGTTTATAGATATAATTTGGCCTGCAGATATGATTAATGGCTTGTTGATGTGATGTGGTTATGGATATGATATGGCTTATAGATATGATTTGGCTTATAGATGACTTAAAGATATGATTTGTGGCTTATAGATATGATTATTGAAAGAACTTGTGATCATGACTATTGATATGGCCTATGGGCATGGTTATTTACATAACTTATTAGATGCAGAATTAGTAGTCTACTGGGTTAATTTATCAGTATGCCTTGGTGATATAGTTTGTTGATATAGTTTATAAATATGAGTTTTAGGTTAAGTCCGACAATTGATAATGATCTTGAAAATATTAGTTTTGGTTTAAGCTGGGAAATAGTGTTAATGATGATGATTGTATTGAGTTCTGATTGAAGTTAGGCATTGGGAATTATGCATGAGATAGTACAGTTTGGATGGATTCTTGGTTATGGCATCATAAATTGGTGATGTATGGAAATTCAATTGCATAGTTTTCTTGATCGTACCCTCCAGGCTTATGGGGTACCTGCGTTAGGTTATTTACTTTTTCGTACTTATTGCTTATGGGGGTGAACCTTGTAGTTATAAATGCATGATCGTTGTATATTATCTCGTTTGCATTTATGTATTTATATATAGCGGTGTTAGAGTATTATCAAGGTTTTTTCCTTTTATCTTGATATCTTATTCTATTTTGTATCTTATCATATTAATATTATGATTTAGCTCATTCGGCTTTACTAAGAGCTTTAGTTCGAGACAAACTCCTTAACAATGAAAGCTATAAAATAAGGAATTGAGCCTAAAATCCAAATGATCTGTCTGATAAGTAAAACAATTATTCCAATAAGTCATAAATAATCTAAGTTGTCATCATTGATTCATCGATAGTAATGATTGATTTCAGAGAGTGAGTGACCTTTTGGATTCGGTGTTACCCCTTTTCCTTCTATTTATATATATGTCTAGTCTTTCATCTTTAAGATGGATTGTATTTGACTATTCATTACTTATAGTTCATTTATAGTAGGTTTTGTACCGATATTACTTAGTCATGGGATAGTTGTTGATTTTCTATCTATTTGTTAGACCTTGATAACTGTATTTTTGCTATTTAAGTCCTTAATTGTAAAATGACATTAGAAGGAAATTTCCATGGTTCCATTGACTCTAAAATATTTAATTTAGTGTGTTATCATAGTTCATTTACGTGCACGGGTTCTAATTAAATCTTGAGCACCCAATTGGAGTTTGTTTGAACTTGGGTTTTTTTCAGTTCCAGAAGCACCTAGTGCAGGACACACCCTTCCCCTTCGCACTCGCAAGGATATAAAGACACTCACAAAGTCTTAATTATACGGTTCATTGATATGGTTTATACATTTGAGGATGTGTTTGAGTTTGGAAGTTGATAATGATATTGATATATGAGTTTCAGTTCAAATTTTTCAAATAATGATAATGAGGATGAGTGTATTGAGTTACGATTCAAGTCCGGCATCTGGAATTATGTCTGATATAACACGGTATAGGTGGATTCATTGTTAGGGCATGATCATTTGTAAATCTATGGCTATTCAATTTCTTAGTTTACTTGATTGTACTCTCCAGGCTTATAGGGGGCTGCGTTGGGTTATTTACTGTTCCGTGCTCATTGTCTTATAGGGGCCAATATTCTAGTTATATTTGGGTGATCTTTCTATTACTATTTCATATGAATTTATTCATTTATGTACAATAGTTTCGGAGCTTATTCCTAGGTTTTCTACTTTTTCCTTGACTTAGCATATTTTGTCTTGTATCTTATCGTATTTGTTTCATGATTTAACTCAATAGGCAAGTGATACCTAGTGGGTTTATGAGTAAAAATACTGGGAGGTATCCCAATAATGTTGGCTATAGTCTATCCAAGATCTATTATGAATCTCTTTATTGCTTATCTCAATGCCTCGACTTGTCACACTAACAATTCCTTTGCAACAATAACATGTAAGGTATTGTCTTCTCCCAAGAATATATAGCCAAGATGAGGAGGGAGTGGTTGGAGTTCAAGTTGTGGAGGCTCCTCTATTGATAGCTTTCTGGAGTAGATACATGTAAAGGCATGTATAAAGAATCCTAAGATAACTCTAATCACGGGGCATAAGAATAAGTGGATCCCGAATCAAATAAAGTAAAAGTGTCATTTTATAGTGAAGGAAGATATGGTACTTTGCCACAAAATCTCTGTAGAAAGGGATAGAAGTTGATAGGAATAATATTGTGGTGATGTTAAAATTTCCCCCATTGATTTCTATGATGGGTATTTATAGTTTTTTGGGGAATCCTAGTTTCTATCATAGGTTTATCAAGGATTTTTTTAAAATTGCACACCCTTTGTGCACGTTGCTTGAGAATAAGGTGAATTGTTTTTATAATGCTTGTTTGAAGGCATTTAAATTCCTTAGGGACAAATTGAATTCACTCCCTATTATTGTTGCTCAACATTGGTCGTTTCATTTAAGGCTATGTATAATGCTAGTGGACTGGAGCTACGAGCAGTCCTGGACAAAGGGGTAAGAAGATTCTTCAGCTCATCTGCTACGCTAGCAATGCACTTAATCTATCTAAAAAATATTACACTTTTATTTTCTAAAAGTTTCTAGCGATAGTATTTTCTTTTGAGAAGTTTATGTCCTACTTTCTTGACATTAAAGTCATTGTGCATACTGATCATGTAGATTTAAGGTACCTTAGGGTGATTGAAGTTGCAATGCTAAGGTCAATTAGGGGTACTTTTGTTACTAAAATTTGATTATGAAATCAAGGAAAGGACGTGCATAGGTAATAAAGTAGCTAACCAGTTGTCTACACTTAAGGATGAGGCAATGGACTAGAGAAATGGTTGAGGCTTAAACATAGATTACCTCTACTAGTTTATAGAGGGAGACGACTCATCTAATAAAACCAGTAATATTGAGTTTGAATTTGAGATATCAGAATCTGACAGTGGTGAATAGGCTGAGTTTTGACGGCACAGACTACCTTCTCTGAAATGAAGAGACATGCAAAAATCAGTGCATAAGAATATGTAAGCAAAAAGTTACTGGAATAAGGGAAATTTATCATAGAGACTTGTCCCTTGCAAACAAAGAAAATCTCAAGTGGAGTATCTCTAAGGAGACAAGGATCTACACTATAGGTTTTAATGAGCTACCTAATAATAAATCATTATTTGACTAGTATCAACTTTGTTAGATGGGTGATAATTTAGGCAAGTACAGGCTATAGATAGTTCATGAGTTTTATGTTGCATATGAATCTGCATTGATAAGCTAGACTCTTTGTGGAAAAATGTGAAGAAGTATCCCACAAAAGATAATGTGCAAGACTAAGAAAGGCAAGTTGATCTGCAAGTGAACCATTCAGTGTTTCCTATTTGGCCCCAAGTTTTAAGTTCCAATTAACGCTTTTGCTTATGATTACCAGATAAAAGAAATAAAGGTTATGAAAAATTTGGACCTTAAGGAGAATGTGAGATGGCTCAAGTAGATTGCCTCCATCATTGTCCAAAAAAGAAAAATATCAAATAGCTGAGTAGTAGGGATAAGATTATGAAGGCGTCATGAATTTTGCCACCAAAGTTATGGCAGTCTATTGTTCAACATAGATTGGGTCCAACTAGAATCTACAACATACTCACTCCCAACAAAGTGGTCTTGGTTGCTCGTATTATATATAGGTATGCCCTAAAGCTACCTTGATATATTACTAATAATATTTTGGATAAAGCAGTGAGGGACAACACCAACATTCCTTTTCCATTTCTAGTATTTGCCTTATGCAGAGTCATGAGTTTGCAACTTTTTGAATGTAGATAGTATTTAATGAACTCATATTCAAGATATTAGTTTTATTTATGATGAACAAAATTATGTTGCACAATTTGGGGCTCAACCTTTGAGTTATTTAAGATCTACCTTATTCAAAGAGATTCAAGAAGAGTGAGTAGGTTGATACCCTTGCTCCAACTGAGTAGATTGATTGAGTTATTGTAGAGTCACTATAACATTAAAACCTTAGTTATTTAGTTTGATACTACGGTAGCTCCCTCTTCGGAACTCATATCATCTACAACTTCTATAACTCTTTGTGTTTCTATTGTCACTACTATGATTATCATTTCATAGGATTTTCCAATTTGGCAGTGTAGTAGACATCTCACATAGAGAAGCAATTAGACCACCTTATAAAGTAGTTGGAATAATGGGTAACATACTCTATTGAGGCTTTAAAGACAAAATTAAGAGCTTCACTTGATCAATTAATGCAGGACTTACATGGATGTATAATGGTTTTGATGATATGGTGAATGAGAAGTTGAAAATTCTACAACTTCCTGAGTTGGGGAAGTTATTTAGAGAGCTTGCACAACTAAGGGTAAATGTTACCCTAGTTAATCACGCTCTAATGGTCACTATCACTAAGGATAAAGAGAATTCATCACACCATTTTTATTTATTTGAAGATAAGGAGCTCCTTTGCAGATAAAAAGAAGTAAAAAAGATTGGCGATGAGTATATGAGTAGAGAAATCCATAGAGGGTGATTAATAAAGAGATGAGATAACTCTATGATATCCATGGGTCTTTCGATAGGGAACTAGATAGAGAGATGAAGCTAGATAGTGAGAGAGGACTAATCTTATATGCCCTAAGAATAGTCCACTTCTACGAAAAATATGAGTGCCAAAACTATGTGAGGGTATGACTCTTTGGGAAAGCCTACCCTATTGTACTGGCAATTGACACTGATGATTCTGTTGAGGATTCTTTTGTGTCTACACTTGTAGACTCTAATTCTACCCAAAAAACTTGTACCTAGGGCCCTATAAGTAAGTTCCGACATTCTATGCTTCAATTTTTATGCAATAGGGACAATGAATATCTATTTTAATGGGGGTGTAGTTAGTTGTGTCTGTATGTCCACTTAAGTTTTTTTTCGTATTTCTTTTCCTAAAGGTGTTTTAATTTTGCTTAACAAGTTTGTTTAGGTAGTTTATGTTTTATATAAAGTATTTTCTCCTTTTTTGTGATTTGGTAGAATAAAATATACGAACTTAGGGTAATCTAACATTGCATCTAGTGCATCTAAACATAGGTTTTGAAATAAATTATTTTGAAATGGACACCCCTTAGAAATTTTTGTTGTGCTTTAGACTCTTTAATATGTTGACCTTTATGGCTGTTTGTATAACATTATGAAAACTTGTGTAATAATTATTGTTTAAGTTAGGCACAAAATTAATAGCTAGTAGTTGATAATGAAATTTTCTACCATGTGTGAATAAGTTGCATTACCTAGCTCTAATCTATGTATAAAATCTAGAACTTGTATAGTTAGTCTAGTTATGTTGTAGGATAGTTGGTCAAGAAATAATCATAGGACACTTTTGAATAAGTCTATTCTAATCCTAAATTACTACCCAAATGATAAAATAATCCCTAGATCCCTATTTTGCATATAAGATCACCTTTTTGTTTGATTTGCCTTTTCACCTTCCAAATTATTATTTAAACCTCTATTTTAGCCTAGTCTCTCCTTGGACACTAAGCCTCTACTCTAATAAATTACCAAAGTTTAGGGGGGCTTCGATAGAAGTATATAATGAGAAGAGTTAGATATGAAAATAAAAAAAAAATTCATCAAAAGAAAATGCACGTGGGGTGTGCTAAAAATAAAAAGTAGAAAAAAGGTCTGAAAATTGTATAAGAAAAAAAGAAAAGAAATAAAGGATAAAAAAAGTCAATCATATGAGTTAAAAATTAAACCACACCCATACATAAAAAGGAAATGAAAGAAGGGAATGGAAGAATAGGAAATATGTTAAAGTGTAATGAAAATAGTATAGAGACAATGAGGATTAAGTCACTTAACCCAAATCGACAACACCTGTCCCCAAGCTTACATTACTAGCCAACTAAATTTCTATTGTGATCCTAGTTCAACTATCCCAAAATGAATATATAGAAAATAAGGGCATTCCAATGGTATGTATACGTGCCATCTCTAAATATCTTTATGAGAGCAGGGACATTTTTTGTCCTGGTATGATTTAAAATCAAAGTACTTTTTGATTGAATCATACGAAAAAACACACTCTTTAAGAAACATTAAAACTTACACTTGGATTAAAACTTATACTTATTCTCAAATATTCTCAGTTTCATAATAAAGCATAAATCATGACATCAATCTTGGAAACATCAAATCAATATGAGGATGTGCAACTCATTGCATAATTTCTCAACTCATGTCATAAAATAGTGAAATAATCATACAAATCAAGACTTGAAAAACTCAAAATCTCATAATCTCAAAATAAAGTAATTTGGGTATAAACCCGCTTGCAAGAATATTAAATTCTTTAATAAAATCAACAATTTTGGCACAAGAACGAAAGGAGTGCTCTTGTTAAACCCCACATACCTTGAATTAGAAGCTTCAGATGAACTATCACTTTTGGGACTCTATTCGAACACTTGAATGAGGGTTCTTGAAGCCTTTGACTTGAGAACCTTGAATCTTGACTCAATTTAGAAATTCTATGGTGAACCCTTGAGATTCTTAGAAGAGGATTTGTATACTTAGGGTTTTTGCTTGAGGACAATTTTGAGAAAATCTCATATGATGCTTGTAGTGGCCCTAAATTCTTATGTTTGTACATTTTAAGAGGTTTGGAAAAAGTCTAAAGTTCCTTTTTTAATTTCTGTATAAAGCTGGAAAAATTGAACTGGAAACCCAATTTTATGGGCAACCGCGACATGCCACTATCGCACTGGCTCATTGTAAATCGACAAATCAGAATTTGGGAGTCACCGCGATGTGGAGCCATCATGTTTTCCCACTGGTTGGGACCTGGAACTATAGTGCGACGCATCAAAATTATGCTAGGCCACTGGAAATTGACTATTGGGAAATTGGGGTCCTTCGTGATGCACCACTATTGTGGAGTTCCACTGGAATTTTACTATTTATTGTTAAATAAACCCTCTCCGCGACACGTAAAACACTAAAATGATGATGTTTTATGACTAGAACTTAAATTTGCCATAACTTCCTTCCCGGATATCAGATTTAAGCGGATCTTATATCATTGGAAAGCTAATTAAATTTCCCACATGATAAAAATTTGAAATTAGGGAAACTCTGTATGGTTTAAATGTTAATCACTTAGAAATTCATTCCTTAATCCTCTAGAGATAAAATTAGGCTTAAGGAAAATTTTTAGGTATTACAACCACCTAGTGGAGGAGGCTACTTAGGAGATCCACAGCGATATGCGGATGCAGTATATTTTCCTGTTCGATACTTTAGGTACATCCTAATCCTTTACTTTTGCAGATGAATATCCTTTTGGTAGTGGATATTGTAATTATCCTTCAGGTCGTTTTTGTATTTCATCTTATTATCATTGTTAGAACTTTCTATAGCTTCCCAGGTCATTTATAACTTGCTTGGACTAACATTTTGGTTACTGGGTAATTCATTTGTTTTTCATAGCAAAATTTCAATTTTAAAGTCTTCGCTGGTTCAAATTGGCTATCTCGCAAAAATTTTAATCAAACAACTTCGTATGCCAATTTTGACTATTTCAACAACTTTAAAATATCAATTTTAAGCTGGGTTGACCTTTAGTTTGGGTCTCGAGCCACCCAGGCTCATTCTGAGATAGTGGGTGGAAGTTAAGAAAATGGAAAGTTGGGCGTGGGGCCTATTTTTAATCAAAACAACCTTAGATAGAAATTTTGGCTGTGCCATTGAGTCACAAATATTGAATTTGATATGGTAGCATAGTCTATTTGCATATACGGGATTGCAGATGAATCCTGAGGGGTTGGCGGAGATTTGGAAATTTTGAAGTCTTAGTTGGTGCTGGTGCACCAGCAATCGCGTATGCGACCTGGCAGGCACCAAAGAGTGTAGAAAAAGTGATGAACTTGTCGCAAATACGACACCCTTAACAAATACATGAGATTTGCAAATGTGACTGATGGGTATCGCAAAAGTGATTGTGTGGCCAATTGGTGAGTGTCGCGGACGTGATTGACATGTCGCGAATGCAATACCCTAATACTTTAGAAGGGTTTAAATACACCCATTTTATCTATTTTTTGTTGATTTCCCTTCCATTCTAAAGAGTCTTAAACCGTAAAGAGTGGGATAGCTTGGCAATAGCATTATGGGTGCTTCTGAGAGCTTTAGATCAATTACGCAATTTTCCTTCAAAATTTAAGGTAAGATTTCATTATTTCCATTGTTAATTTCCCTCTTTCTTCTCTTAAATCTCTAAACCTTGATGACTTGATTTTAGCACTAATATAGCTATGAACTCACCTATTTTTTAGGGTAATTACTACTTGATCATATTGGGATGTTGAGTTGATTTCAGAAATGAGATTTTACATGATTTTTGACCCAAAGTACAATAGTGCAATATAGGTATCATTGTTCTCATTTTGATCGGTAGATTATGATTTTGATAGTGTAGCATTTTTTGGAAGCTTCTCGAGAGGAAAATCATTGAATTAGCAAATTCTTCAAACTTCTTTGGTGTCCAAGTAGGATAGGTTTTCCCTCCATAGATTAAGCTATGGCATTGTATGTTTATGATATTATGTTAGATTTGGGATGGGTTTTGGTGTTGGTGATAAAATTTATAATACTTGGGTTAGTTGGACCTTTTAGGCTATCCGAAAACCATAATTTAGGTGTATTTGGCTAAGTTCCATAGTAGAATTTCTATCATAAGGGCTAAATAAGACTTGCATAACATCTAAAATTTGATTTATATACCTTATTCTATCCATAGGTAGTGTTGCCTTATGATGAATTTGGGTGGAGGGACTAAATATAGGCCCATTCATCCCATATTAGGCCAAGACTTGAACTTGTTTTGATAGGCCTTTACACTCTTATTAAATATTTTGAGATTCTTACTATGAAGATTGATGATACTGGAAATATGATATTAATGATGGTTTGAAATTGGGAGTTAATTCTAATTATGGTAAAACCTGATAATCATGAAAGTGATGATATGAATACCGGTTCGAGTTTAGTTTTTGACTATGATATTGATGATATATGTGTGTATATATGAACTAGTTTGAGTCTTGTTATTGATTTTGATATTGATGATATATGTACTAGTTCGAGTCTAGCTATTGATTATGATATTCATGATATATATATATATATATATATATATATATATATATATATCAATTTGAGTCTGACTATTAGTTAAGGTATTGAGGATATAAACATTAGTTCTAGTATGATAAGAGAGGGTGGTTCTTAGTGTGACATAATACGGATAAGTTCCAAATGATATCATGAAGGTTGGTAAATCATGGTTGTTTGGTTATATTGTCCTTAGTTGTACCTTCAAGGCTTATGGGGGACTACATTTGGTTATTTACTTTTCTGCACTTATTGGCTTATAGGGATAATTTTATAGTTATAATAACATATTCATTATGTTATTATTGAGGTTTATTTATTTTATTGTGTATAATAATGTTAGAGTTACCTCCATGTTTGCCCTTTACATGACTTAGTTATTTTATTTTACATCGTATCGTATCTATATCATGAGTTAGCTCGGTTGGCCGATGACACCAACTGAGTACCCGTAGTTTTTGTACTCATACAACACTTTTGTACCTTTTTGGTGTAGATCCAAATACTAGTTTCTATTGTTGATCCAAGTATCGTGCTATGGTGGATTTCAGAGATAAGGGAGATCTCTGTAGTAGCTCTTGTGATGACTCGACCAGGTCGTAGATTGGTTTTCTATGGTATAGGTATCTTTTAGACTATTTCTATTGCTTTTCTTATTATAAGTTGTATTGTAAATTTTACCTCTTTTGAGGCAATTTCCACCAAGTTAGTGTATTGCAATTAGCTTTGGGCTACGGTTTGGCTTACCTACTGGCGGGATTTAGTAGGCGCCATCATGAATAAGAAGAAAGAGTAAAACATCCCATGACCTAGTAAGGTTTGTACAAGAGCCTCTAGCAAAATAATAAGAGTACTACAAGTGTAAAATATATAATAGAATAGAATAGAAAGACCATTAGAAATAGAAGAATGAGAGAAAGTTAGATCCTTCGCTTAAAGCTTACTCTATCTCGAAACTTTGAAAAATATTAATACAGTGTCAATAGAAGCAGCTAGTTTTTGGATTTGCATCAAAAAGGGATGCATAATTGTAGCATGAGTACAAAACCAATGGATACTCAGTAGGCATCATCGACCGACTAAGTTAAATCAGAATCTAAGTACAATAATATGCGAGATAATAAACTAAGGGAAAAGGGGGAAATGGAAAGTACTCAAAATACTGAAAGTAAACCAGCGAGTTAATAATATTGAGAATAACATAACTATTAATAGCCTAAATAGGTTCCCATAATCGCAGAAAATGCAAACAAAAGTATATAATCCATGTGAGCACACATAAGGCCAAAAGATGAAACCAAGTAGGAAATATCAATAATTACTCTCATACAATATTTGAACCTTACAATCATAATTGTAGATCTTTCCACACCATAAACACCAAACTCCAATCAGTTCCATAACGATCATAACTAACCTCTCAATGCTGGACCCAAATTGGAAATAGTATCTCATATGTTGAACTTGAATTGGCAATAATATCATGAATACTGGATACAAATCGAAAGTAATGTCATCATTTATGTCGAACTCGACCAACCCTTAATAATATAATTGTCAAACTTGAACAGGTCTTTATGAATCCAAGGTAAAAGCCTAGTCAAAGTAAAAAAATGTCTAAGTCCTACTCGAGCTCAAGATTATAAATAGGATGATGGAAGAAACCCTTTCTAAGTCTATTGTAAGCTAACAATCATTCTTACCAAAAGTGGGTCGGAGGGACCCACATCTAAACCAAAAAGTCCATTGTAAGGAAATGTTTATCCCAAGATAGACTAAGGCACCAAATCCTACTACAAGGTGCTTCACAAGTCTTAATAAGTCCTAATAAAGAAATTCAACCTAAGGAACATGTATATAGGTCAAGTTTGCCTAAATATGGCTTGCTAATCGGCTAAATAATCAAAATTTCATAAACTAACCGATTGTAATGACCCTTTAGTTCATTTTCCATATTTTTGCTTATTTTTGTTGTTAGATCTTTTATATATAGCTTCCCCAAGTTATTTGTGACTTTTTGGGACTTATAGTTTTGTTAAAGGGTAGTTTGTTTGTTTTTTAGAGCGAATATTCTATTTTGAAGTCTTTGCGATTCCAAATTGCCACCGGGAAAAAACTCTAGTGAAACGATATCATATGTAAATTCTATATGTTATAATAGCTCTAGAATATCGATTTTAGGATAGGTAGCCTTTTGTTTGGGTTGAGAGGTACCCGATCTCAGTTGACCTACTAGTTGGAAAGTTGAAAAATTAGAAATTTGGGTGTGGGAACCAGATTTGGTCGAAACGACCTAGGATGAAACATCTAATTTCTCCATTGTATCTGAAATAAAGAATTTATTATGGATACATAGTTCATTTGCATATATTAGATTTTGAATAGATCCTGAGGCCTTGAAAAAACTTAGAAAGCTTCCAAGTTTTAGCTGATAACTAGTGCCTCTTCGATTGCACCTCTTGAATGAAAAATACACCTCGGTGTGTACAGGACATAGTGTGATTAGAATAAAGTTTGTTTCAATCGCAAAGTCGGCTCCTGATTCTAGGTTGTGCAATTGTACACCTGCATATTGCGATTACAACATCCTAGTAGCTGGAAGGGAGGATTAATCGAACTGTTAGGTCGCGAATTAACTCATTTATCACCCATCCTTTAAGATAAAAAATCCTAAAGAGTGGTATATCTTAATATTGAGACTTTTAGGTGACTTGGAAGCTTGACTAACATCTATTTTCGTAACTATGTTCTGAATTGATGATAGATTTTAACCTTTCTTGGTGGAATTTATTGATTTCTTGACCAATACCTCAAATAGATTAAAGACCTTATATATCCCTTATTTAATCTTGGTTTTAACACATTCTTGAGGGTTATGATTCCTTGATCATGTATGAACGTTGGGTTGACCTCAAAATAGTAATTTTCATAAGTGGGACCCACTTAGGGTTTTTTATGTCGTTTTTGGACTTGAAGCCCAATTGTGCAACATGGGTATTGTTATTCACGTATTGATGAGTAGAATATGTTTTTGATATATTTGCATCTTGAGGAGGCTTATTGGAAGGGAAAATTGAAGGTTTAACGGTTTGTTGAGCTTTCATCGGCAATAAGGTAGGCTAGGTTTATCCCTTTTCAGTTTGAGCTATGTCATGGGGTATTTAGGATATCTTGTTAGTCTGGAAGAGACTTTAGGTGTTGTAGTAATGAAAAGGAAATTTGGGTTTTAGTTAGACGTTTAAAATAATTTAAATCATAGAGTTGAAATACTTAGCTTGTTTCGTTGAACCTTATTGTAGTTGACTTAATTACTCATGTTTAGTATGAGAATGCCTTGGTTTTATCAATATTAAGTATCATGCTCTAATTAATATGTTTAGGTTAATTGGCCCTATTTGCTTACACTAATGAAACTGTCATAGTTTTTATGATTGAGTTAGATATAGTGTTTGGGAAGGACCATCACCTTAGGACTAATTGTGGCTTTATAAACATCTAAGAGTTGATTTAGATACCTTAGCCTATCTGGGGTAGAGTTTGACTGATACTGGATCGACAATGAATCACTAAAGCAAGATAGGAGCACCAAGCCTAAAACTGAGAACAAGTTGAAAGCTAGTTGTGGGAGCAACACAAAAGCCGAGCACACAAGATATCCATCAAACCAATGCAATAAAGTAAGATAGATAGCTTGACATACGAGATTGCAAGAAATAGGAACCAAACCATGTATCAAACGATAAGACCCGTAATACCCGTAATAACAACACCAAGATCTTATGGTGACCTCTAAGGGGACCAAATCCGCCTTACAACCACCATCTCGAAGAAAAGATCAATATTGACTTTTCCAAGTCCTACACTACTTTGCTTTTCCAAGCCCTATACTAAAAGATCCTCCCAATGGAGTCCAGGAATGTTTTTCTCAAAATATCATCATCAAAAACTAAGGAAAATAAGCCTAATAAGAGCATATTTATAGTCTAGCTTATTATATAATCAAATGGCCAATATACCCTTAATGAGGGGAGGTCTTGGAGTGCTTTGACTTTACATAATGAAATGGCAAAAACACCCTTAATGAGGGGCAGACTTGGAGTGTTTGGATTCCTCTTCATACTTCTATATGTGCAATCCTTTAGAGATCTTAGGTAGTCATCAAGTCAAGCCTCCAAGAAACCCTCCACCCACGGAATTGCTCCCTTGAGTGTATGAAATAGGTCCTCCATGCATGATCTTGTGCTCTTGAGGTGACCAAAGCTCGAGTCTTTAAGTGTTGACCCCCTATGATGGAATCAAAAGCTATCTTGGCCATTTGGATCGTATCATCCTCCCCTTCTTGAAAAGGATTCGACCTCGAATCCATACCTTGGAAAATCAAAGAAAGGACAAGCGAATACAAATTCCTCATGATATGAGGGTTAGGATTAGCATAATCAATCATTTCATCATGCCAAGGTTGAACATATATGAAACATAACAAAGGATCCTTTGAATTGGATATTAAAAACTCAACTAAAAATGCATAAAGGATTTGGTTATGGAAATCACCAAGAGATCAGGAAACTACAAAGGTCCTAAAGGCATCACATGATCCAAAAGGTAGAATTACCTTCATCTTATGAGCCATAAGACACAATTGTTTCATTACCTCTTAAAGAGACCATACCAAAGGTAGTTCTTCAATTGGTTCTAAAGTCCACAAGACCCATATAGCATTATCACTCTCATAAGTGTACCAATCAACAAGTTCCCTACCTCTATATAGAACAAATCCAAGACTAGCATGGATGTCATCATAAGGAAAAAGGTAGTATAGAAAGGAATCAAGTGTAAAGGCATACACGAATTAAGACAAAGAATTGAAGCATAAGCAAATTATACCTTTAAAACAAATAAAAAACTTGGCATCCACAAGTTGGGATTCGCTCAACTTTAGCACAAGTATGTCAAGCAAGGATGGACATTTAGAAGCATTACCCCTAGGAGACAATGACACCTTTGCTCTCGGGTTTTCAAGAATGACCCTTTGCTTTTCAGATAGACCAAGAAATAAGTTAGGTGTGCCAACACTACTATTTAGATATTTGGAACCGAGTCAAATAGAAAGAGTGTCCATAGACTCGGGTCTAGACAACACTCCCTTTTCCTATAGGCTTCACCCAAATTACAAGATATACTCTCTACAATAGCATACATATCATCAGAAGCAAATAAAGAGTAGAGAAAGGTATCATCAAGTCAACTTCTACTAAGGTGTCCTCATGTATGTACTCATTACTAGTTTCCAAATCATCACCATAAGTACTCTCAATAATAAAGCCACACAACGTAGAAGAAAAAGTAGTACAATACTACACATTTCTTACCCTTAATGGTACGCTCATCTTACAAGAAGAGATTTCCATACTTAGGAGGAATTTTTTTACACCATAGCATATAGGTTATAGCCTTCAAGACAAGCTATACCCCTAGAATCATTCTCACCACTAGGTTAATTAGGAGTGATTATTCCATCTTTAACAATATATTATACCTAAAAAAGGATGATTTATCCTGGGGCAAATTTAGAACAAGAAAGTTCTTCACTTTCTAAAAGATCATTATCAAGTTTCAAAGATGTTTTAAGCACATGGTTATCCCTATGAGCCAATCAAACATTAGAATCTTTACTAAAGGATGGGTTCACTCCTATCATTTTGACCAATATTTTCAAATTATTCACTCACTTGAGTTCTGTTAATTACAACACACATAATCTTAAGTAGTGGACTACCTTTGCCCACAAGATAATGTACTATCATTCACCACAATGGCTTCAACACTAAGTGGACATAAATTGATCTTATAAGAAGATTCAATTTGGTCATCCATAGGATCAACTAGTGTATCCACACTCATAATATGCACATCATCATCAAGAGGCAAAGAATCAATAGATGATATACTTTTATTTAACACAATGGCTTCAATACTAGGTGGATGTAAATTCATCTTACAAGAAGAGTCAATTCGTTCACCAATACGATCAACTAGTGTATCCACACTCACAACATATACATCATCAAAAAGAGGCAAAGAATCAATAGACTCACAAATAGTTAAGCTACTACTCACGCTTAATGGGCTATTAGCCAAACAATCATCATTCACATACATAAAAGTGTAAGAGTTAGCTATTTTACCTTGAATTTCTTGAGTATATTCTTCTTTACCTTGGTATGAATGTTCCCCACAATCTTCCATAGCAACTAAGCTTTCCCTAGTCAATTTGTCAATGGGAATTTTCTCCTTTAGCACTTGTTCTTATCTGCTTGCCATATTGGTACCAATACAAATGTCCCTAGAAATAGACGGACAAACATAGTTAGCTCAGATTGGTAGCAACCCCATCACTTCACTTCTTATAATCTTTCATTTTTCAATTCTCAGATTGCCACTTACATGCCCTTAATCCTCTCAATCTTTTATCTCTTATTTTTATTCATATTGAAGTAAGTGATTACTTATCTCTGAGATTTGGGAAGAATGAACGTAATGAGATGATTTTCCTATCGGTATCTTCCAAACTTAGGCTAATTTTTCATATTTGCAACTTCATGTTTTGCAAACCAATTGGCAACCAAGCTTACCTAACTTATTTCAATGGGAAGATATCACACCATATGTCCTCATAGTATTAAAATTGGGTCAAGACAACCTTCACTCTCTCGGTAACCTTATATCCATCCAAGGAATATGGAATAAGTAGAAGTTCTCAAAACAGCCCCAAATTATGAGCCATGGGTGAAATAATTTAGTTTCTATAACACTTATCATCTAGCACAAGGAGGCAACCCTAAACCCCACAAATGCTTACCTTTTCAGATTGAACATTTCTTCTTCGATCAACATTGTAAAGATTAGTGTACCCCATTGGCACATGCATACCCCTCATGAGTTCTTTTAAGGCACTCCATGTTCGAACAGACTTCCTTATGGGCTCCCACCTCAACAAAGTCAAACCTTGAATATGTTTAAAGGTACACATAATTTTTTCAACTTCACTCATATCATAATCCATAAAGATCTTTTCACACTTCTTTTCCCAATCAAGATAGTCTTCATGATCCGAATCTCTTATAAATATGGGAAGAGTAGGATGATCTTGATTCCTTACTATACCCTTTATTTCTACTATGGTTCCTGCTTCTATAGGTTTGGGCACTAGAATAGGAAAAACAAGATGTAGTACCCCTCGGCTTTGGAGATACATACTCTCTTTTTATCATGGAACAACCTCTACTATAGCTAGTAAACTATTCACACCACTTCGACCTTGATAAGAAGTACTAAAAGGTGGGGAATGTGAATTTTCATATTCCACATGTGCACTCTCACCATAGCTCTCATAAGCTTTGCAAATGAAAGGATTATAATTTACACCAATTCTAGGTTTGGAGTAGGAAATGTAAGACTCCTCACATGCCCCAACTTCATCATAAGAACTATAACAAGGCTCTTCATTATCTCCACATTCACCATAAGCACTAGGAACTTCATTCATCTTACTTTCTCCTTCAAAACTGCAACCCTCATTCATGTCCATGTCTTGATTATGTCTATAGTCATAGCCCCCATAATCTCCATCATCATTGTAGCCATAATATCCCTTACTAAAATCATAGTCCCCCATGTCATAGTCATAAAAATCTGAGGCTATCAAAAATATATTCTCATTATATCACCTTGTACCTACAAAATGAAAAAAGAAGATTAGTAGTAAAAGCTACTCACCAGCACTCATATGCACACACCTTTGTGAACCGCACAATTGGAGCAGCGAATATTGAAAGTAGCTTATACTTGATAGTCAATAAGATGTCAATCACTATTTACAGCTAAAATAGATTCTTGTTTGATCGACTCAAGACAGAAAAGAAAATCTATTTATGAACTAGAACCAAAGAAGTTACGATGAATTAAAATGACAAAAGCATACAAAGAAAGAAAATATGAAAGAAAATGATTCAAAAACTAATTTATAGCGAAGTAGGTGATTACTAGTTGTTAATTAGCAATAGAATCAAGAAAAGAAACCAAAGAATCAAGGAAAAGAATCTCAAAACCTAAGATTTGAGCTTTAAGGTGATTTTGAATGTTGATGATGTGGCAGCCATTGTCAAAATTAGTCAATGTTTTGGAGTTGACTTCCTTCCAATTTGAAATTCAACAACCTTCTTTTTGATATAGGGGTAATCAATTTTTGTGAAGAAAACATAAAGAATGGACCCTTTTCCAAGCTCAAAAGAGTTTGAATTTATTGTGGTCCCCCTCTCCTAGTACTTTCCCTTGTTCTCTTCTTTGAGAATATTTCTTTTTTATGCTTTTGGAATCTTTCTTTCTTTGGAAGACTTGGAATATTCTTTGTACAAATAACGACCACACTTTATTTCTCCTCCTTTTTTGATCAAACAACCACTTTTTGAATGTTCTTCTTCCATAACAGATGAAGAACATGAAGAACACCAAGAACATTCAAAAATGGAACCAAACCCAAATAAACTCTGAATTTGTTGATTTTGGTTTCTTTATGCATATGTTGATTTCCAAAACAACAATACCACGATTTCAAGTCCATATCTTCAACCAAACCCTTTCAATTTCAAGATCCACCTTAAAATAACTTGGATTAAGCTCAAATTCTAGATCTATACCCTATTAGTATTAGGGAACAAGGATCTAACACTAGAAATTAAAAAAACACATGAAGATTTTCTAGATGTAAGTTTTAAGTTTCGACGAAGGTACAAAAATGGGATAATTTTTTTTGTTGCAATTTTTAGATTTAGACACTCTTTTTTGAATTTTCTAGATAACAATCCCAAGATTTATTTTTTTGGAATAACATCAAACGTTGCGATTGATACCAAATGATACATGATCGACTATGAATCACTAAAACTAGCTAGGAACTCCTAGCCTAAAACTGAGAACAATATGAAAACTAGCTATTGCAGCAACACAAAATCCGAGCACATAAGATATCCAACAAAACAATGTAATAAAGTAAGATAGTTAGCTTGACATACAAGATTACAAGAAATAGGAACCAACCCGTGTATCAAATGATAAGACCCTAAGACCCGTAATATCAACACCAAGCTCTTACGGTGACCGCTAAGGGAATCAACTATGCCTTACATCCACCATTTCTAAGCAAAGATTAATATTGGCCTTTCCAAGCCCTAAACTAATTGGGTTTTCCAATCCCTACACTAAAAGTTCTTCCCAATGGAGTTCATGAATGTTTCTCTCAAAATATCATCATCAAAACTAAGTAAAATAAGCCTAATAAGTGTCTATTTATAGTATAGCTTATTACATGTAAGACCTTGTAAAAAAATTCTTATCTTAATTCAATCTTTTAAGCTTGTTAAGGGGTCTTAGACTTAGAAAATTCTAGCTAAGTATTCAAACTTATTGTTATTTTAATCTTTGAAAGTTGGAAATCATATTTTGCGACCTTTATGCCCATTAAATGTTAATATATAAGTTAATTTATGATTAGGAATGTCTATAGGTGTTTTCGGGCAAGTTTCAGATTTTTTGGACTTCGTTTGAAGCACCTTTAGAATCCTAAACTAGTGAATCAACACAATCTTGATGCATCGCGTCGACTCATTGATAAATGTTTTTCCCAGCTCCCAATGTCCAATTCCAGTGAATAAATGCAGACTCAATACGGTGCGTTGCCTATTGCGTTAATGCTAATGATGCAACGTGTCAACCTATGCGTCAATGGTTTAGTTTTTAGTCATTAAAATATCCGTATCCTCAGTGTTAATTAAGTATTTTCCCTATGCCCTTCAGCCCTCATAACACAAAATTTAGCCCTCTTTTAGCAAAATGTAATCATTCTTTCACAAATAGCTCAAGAAGAAAAACCCTAGGTGAGTTAAGTTCAAATTCCAGGCTCAAGATTCCACTATTAAATTTCCATAATTCACTAAATAAGGTATGTGAAGTGTTTATCCAAGGGTTCCTTCCACCCTTGGAGTCCAAGAAACTCTTTTAAAGATCATGTAGAGTGATTTCATTAGTGTCATGATTTGAATTAAAGTATTTTCATCATTATTAATTAATTGGATTTCTATTTCATAATTTATTACAAGATTCATGTAGATTTAATTTATATGTGTGATTTATCATGTGAAATCATGTTGAAACACTTGGATTTGTGTAATTGGAATTGAATCACGATGCATACATATTGTTTTAGTAGTATATGCATATATTATGCTCCACAAGTGTTTGATGAATTATCCATGTGAGTGGAATAGTAAAATTATATCATGTTAGCATGTATACAAGTTCATGTCATCCAAGTGTGCTTGAATGCCCAAATGAATAAATGATGACTAAGTAGTAGTTACCATGTCTCAAGATTATGCCATGTCTTTTAAGTTTATGCTATCAAGTCCTGGGGGTATTTAATACCCAACAATTTAGTTGCTTGTCTAGAGCCATAGTCAGTCATAGAGTAGTATCAGTTATGTAACAATTAGTAGAATTTAGTCAGCTATAAAATTTAGGAAAACTCAGTGAACTCAAAATCAGTCCATCTCAGTTCAGTAAAAAATCAGCTCAGTTAAGTTATATAGTATGATCAGTAATAGTTCAGTCTAGCCTATTAAGAATTCAGTCTAGTATCTATTTAGTTGGGAGTAGGATTCTGCACTGACTTACTTGTAGAGGGGGAAATCCTTAGAAGAAGTCCTTGCATTCCATAACTATATAGCCAGCGTAGGTTGAGACCTCAACCTGCCAATTGAGAGTTAATGAGGTGATCTACCTTCCAGTTGAGGGTACCACCATTCTTGTTCAGAGCACCTACCAGGTGAGGGTAACTTAGCACTAGTCCTTACTCGTGGAATGGTATTGATACCCTTCCAACTAAGGTTGTAGGTTGGACCCCAAATGAGTTAGATAAGTGGCATGTCAATTAGATGATTACTTCCCATAGTTTAAGTTTCAAATTTAGTCTTAATATGGAACTCAGTTCAGTCCCACAGATTTAGCAGCGTCACACAGAGTCACTCATCTTATACGGGAATTAGTATAGTTCCATAGAATCAAGACTATTAGATATAGTCATTCAGTTACCAGTAATTCAGTATTCAGTGTTATTTCAATTCAGTACAGTTACATATTCATACATGTACTCTCATTAAATTATACTCATGATATCCTATTAGTATTGTTCATTCATATGAATCTATGTATTTTACCCTACCTCATTGAGCATACCAGTACATTCAAAGTACTAAAACATGTTTTTCTTTTGCGCTATGATGTCTTATATTATAGGTTCAGATGCATGGGCTCTCGAGCACCCTTACCAGTTCAGACTCTCAGCATATAGAGTTAGTGGTGAGTCCTCATAGTTCGAGGACATGATTATTTATTTTAGAATTTCAGTTCATTTTCAGTAGTCGGAGTTAGTTGGGGACTTGTCCCATCAACTCCATACTTCAGATAGTTTATAGGATTTTTAGATTAGAGTATTTTCAAACAGTTGTTTGGTTTTCAGTATTGATGTCCAGTTTTGGTATTGTGATACCATATTCAGTATTATTTACATTATTGAACCTTATGGGTAGCTTTCCTCCTATTTTCTACATATTTATCATATTATTATTCAATTATTATAGCAGGTTCCAATCACAGGTTAGCTTATGGTCCTTTGGGATTATGAGTTTCTAATAGTGTCTGGCGTACAGAATCAGGGTGTTACAAACTTCATATCAGAGAACTTAGGTTCAACAAAGTCCTAGGAAGTCTAAAAGCCATATCTAGTAGAGTCTTCTGCATGGGTGTATTGTGCACCATACTTATGGATAGGAGACTACGAGATGTTTTAGGAAAATTTTCCTTTCTTTCAGTATTTATGTCGTGCGAGTGAGCATGAGCTCTAGTTAAAATCTCAGTCTAATCCTTTCTCTTCTATTTACAAAAATATGCCTCCAAAAAGGACTAAGAGAAGAGGAATAGCAGATCATCCAGAACCCCACCCCATCTATCCAGAACTGCTAGACGAACACGTATCACATGCTGAGTTTAGAGCAGACTTCACCACTCTAGCTAGTTTTGTGGTAGCCTTGAATGAATGCCCAGGTGTTGTTTCGGCCAACCTAGTGGCTAATACTGCTTCTGATAGGATTTGGAACTTCACCCGAATGAACCCTTCATTGTTTATCGGGTCTTAAGTCAGATAAAAAATCTTAGGAATTTCTTGATCAGGTGCAGAAGGTTACTAAAATTATGGCGGTGGCTGCAGTTGAGAGTGACAAGTTGGCCACATATTAGTTTCAGGATGTGGCTCACTCATGATTTAAACAGTGGAAAGCTGAAAGGGCCACAGATATAGGGCCTATAGAGTGGGAGGAGTTTGCCACTGCTTTTCTGGATAGGTTCTTCACAATAGAGTTGAGGGTAGTGAAGGTTTTGGAATTTATCAATCTGAAGCAGAGAAATACAACAGTGAAAGAGTATTCTCTCAAGTTTACCTAATTAGCTAGATATGCTCCTCATATGGTGGCAGACAGTAGGTCCCGAGTGTGTAAGTTCATGTCAGGGGTGTCGAGCAGCATGGTCAAGGAGTGTAGGATCGCTATTCTTATTAAGGAGATGGACATATCTAGTCTTATGTTACATGTTCAGTGGATAGAGAAGGCTAAGAATAAAGAAAAGGAGAGGGAGAACAAGAGAACAATAATAGATAGTTTCAACTTTGCTCAGCCTAAGTCAGAGGGTGGAAATCATTCTCAGTTCCACCCAAAATCTTTTGTCCCGAATCTGTCCTCACCTAGCGCTCCTGTGCAGAAATTCAGAGATAGTAATAGGGATAAGGTACCAGGCCCTAAACCCCTAGGTAGTATTAGTAGTGCTCGAACCAATACCCTTTTTTAAACGTATGGTAGAAACCACTAGGGTATCTATAAAGTGGGTAGCTATGTGTGTTTTAGATTTGGAAAGCCAGGCAACAGAGTCAGAGATTGTCCCCAGTCAGGTTCTCAGTTCAGAATAACTGTCCCCCAGCTCAGTCTGGTCACCTAAATTAGTAGGGTGCTGTTTTCTATGCCCCCAGTGGGTAGTGCCCAAACAGACTCTATGCTCTTCAGTCCCTATAGGATCAGGAGAGTTTTCCTTATGTGGTCACTGTTATGATACAAGTTTTCTATTTGCATATTTATGCTTTGCCAGATCTAGGAGATTCTTTGTCCTTTGTTTCTCTAAATATAGTAGTTGATTTTGGTGTCAATCCTAAGATTCTAGCATAGCCTTTTTCAGTCTCTACCCCAGTGGGTAAATCCATTATTGCTAATTAGGTATACAAGAACTTCCCAATTATGATATCTTAGAAAGTCATTTCAGCAGATATTTTTGAATTAGAGATGACTGGTTTTGATGTCATTCTTAGAATGGATTGGCTTCATTCCTACTATACCTAAGTCGACTGTAGAAACAAAATTGTCCAGTTATAATTTCTAAATGAACTCCTTCTAAAGTGGAGGGGTAGTACTTCAGCACTTAGGGGTCAACTTTTTTCTTACATTCGGGATATAAAAAAGATATCTAAGGGATGTGTATACTATCTTATTCAAGTCTAAGACTCTAGTTCAAAAACCATTACTCTTAAGCCAGTGTCATTAGCATGTGAATTCCCAGATGTGTTTTTCAAAGATCTTCCCAGAGTTCCTCCCAAAAGGGAAATTGATTTCAGAATTGATCTTCTTGCAGATACTTGGCCTATATATATTTTGCCATACAGGATGGCTGCAACAGAACTCAGGAAATTAAAAAAGTTATTAAAGGATCTCCTAGATAAGGGATTTATCAGACCCAGTGTGTCTCCATGGGGTGTACCAGTTTGATTCATATGTAAGAAAGTTGATTCTCTTAAAATATTTATTGACTATCGTCAGTTAAATAAAGCCATGGTCAAGGACCAGTATCCACTTCCCAGAATCAATGACTTCTTTGACCAACTTCAGGGTGCCAGTTACTTCTCTAAGATAAACCTCAATCAAGTTATCACCAGTTTAGATTTAGGGAGTGTGACATCCTAAAAATAGCTTTCAAAACTCGGTATGGTCACTTTAAATTCTTAGTCATGTCCTTTGGTCTTACCAATGCCCCAGAAGCCTTTATGGACTTAATGAACCGTGTGTTTAAGCATTACTTGGATATGTTCATCTTAGTCTTCATAGATGATATCTTGTCTACTCCCGCAATGAATATTATCATGCAGACTATCTCAGAATAGTATTAAAGACTCTAAGGAATCATCAGTTATTCGCCAAATTCAGTAAGTGGGAATTTTGGCTAAGTTTAGTAGCTTACCTCAGCCATATCATTTTTGGCGATGGCATTAGAGTTGATCCCCAAAAGATCGAAGCAGTGAAAAATTGGCCTAGATCCATCTCTTCATCAGATATCAGGAGTTTCTTGGGTTTGGCCAGCTATTACCGATGGTTTGTTAAGGGATTTTCTTCTATTGCATCTCTTATGTCCAGATTGACTAAAAAAGTCAAGTTCTAGCGGTTAGATTCTTGTGAGAAGTGTTTTCAGGAGTTGAAGACTCGACTCACTACAACTCCAGTTTTGACCTTTCCAGATAGTTAAGACGGCTTTGTTGTGTATTATGTTTCCTCCAAAGTTGGCTTCGGGTGTGTTATGATGCAAAGAAGTAAGGTCATAGCCTACGCCTCCAGACAGGTTAGGCCCCATGAAAAGAACTATCCTACTCTTGATCTTGAGCTAGCAACAACAGTGTTTTCCTTAAATAATTGGAGGCGCTATTTTTATGGAGTTAATATTGATGTGTTTACAGACCACAAGAGCCTGTAGTATGTACTCTCTAAAAAAAACCTAAACCTCCATCAGAGAAGGTGGTTAGAGTAGTTGAAAGACTATGACATGAGTGTCCTGTATTATCTGGGCAAGGCCAATATAGTGGTTGATGCTCTCAGTAGAATGTTTATGGGTAGTATTGATCATGTTAAAGACAGTAAGAAGAAATTATCTCAGGAAGTTGATGACTAAGTAGTAGTTACCATGTCTGAAGATTATGCCATGTCTTTAAGTTTATGCTATCGAGTTTTGGGGGTATTTAATACCCGATAATTTAGCTGTTTGTCTAGAGTACTGGTCGGTCACAGAGTAGTATCAGTCATGTCATGATCAGTATAATTAAATCAGCTATAGAATTTAGGAAAATTCAGTGAACTCATAATAAGTCCAGCTCAGTTCAGTAAAAAATCATTTTAGTTTAGTTATATAGTATGATTAGTAACAGTTCAGTCTAACCTAGTACAATTTAGAATTCAGTACAGTATCTATTCAGTTGGGAGTAGGATTCAGCACCTAGTAAACCTAAAGATGGGGTTTCACCTGCCTGTAGAGGGTGAAATCCTTAGAAGCAGTCCTTCCATTCTAGAACTATGCAGACAGCATAGGTTGAGACATCAACCTGCCAGGTGAGGGTTGATGAGGTGATCTACCAACCAGTTGAGGGTACAACCATTCTCATTCAGAGCACCTGTTAAATGAGGGTGACTCAGCAATTATCCTTACCTGTGGCATGGTATTGATACCCTTCCAACTGGGGTTATAGGTTGGACCCTAAATTAATTAGAGAAGGGGCATGTCGGTTTGATGATTACTTCCCACAGTCTTAGTTTTAGATTAAGTATCATTATGGAACTCAGTTTAGTTCCATAGATTCAAGAACGTTAGATATAGCCACTCAGCTCAGTATGGGACTCAGTATAGTTCCAGAGAATCAAGACTGTCAGATACAGTCATTCAGTTACTAGTAATCCAGTATTCAGTATTATTACAATCTTAGTACAGTTTACATATTCATGCATGTACTTTCATTCAGTCATACTCATGATATCAGTTAGTATTGTGCATACATATGAATCCATGTATTTCAGCCTACCTCACTGAGCATACCAATACATACAAAGTACTAACACATGTTTTTCTTTTACTCTATGAGGTGTTATATCATAGGTTTAGATGCACGAGCTCCCGAGCACCCTTAGCAGTTCATACTCTCTGCATACAAATTTAGTGATGAGTCCTTATAGTTCAAGGATATGATTATTTATTTTAGTATTTCAGTTTATTTTTAGTATTCGGAGTTAGTTGGGGAGTTGTCCCATCAGCTCAATAGTTCAGATAGTTTAGAGGCTTTTCAAACTAGATTATTTTTTGATAGTTGTTCAATTTTTAGTATTGATGTTCAGTTTTGGTATTGTGATACCATATTTATTATTATTTATAGAATTAAACCTTATGGCCAACTTTTCGCCTATTTTCTACATATTTACCGTATTATTATTCAGTTATTATAGTATGTACCAGTCATGGGTTAGCTTGTATCCCTTCGGGATTATGGGCATCATGTAGTGTCTGGGGTACAGACTTGGGGCGTTACATTACATAATCAAATGGACAAAATACCTTTATTGAGGGGTGGCCTTGGAGTGCTTGGACTTCACATAATTAAATGGCCAAAACACTCTTAATGAGAGGTGTCCTTGGAGTGTTTAGACTCCTCTTCACACTTTAATATATGTAATTCTTTCGAGCTCTTAGGTAGTCATCAAGGAAAACCTTCAATAGACCCTACACACACAGAATTTCTCTCTTGAATGTATGAAATAGGTCCTTCATGCATGCTCTTGTGTTCTTGAGGTGACCAAAGCTTGAGATTTTTAGTGTTGGCCTCCCATGATGGCATCAAAAGCTATGTTGTCAATTTGGATTGTATAATTAACCTCGAATATACTTCAGGGATTTTGTAGTAGGCTCTTTGACCCACCTTAAGTGAACATTTGGTATAGTTCCCTTGAAACACTTATAAGTTGCTAAATGCTTAGGGAGTTACATTTTTGGCAATGTTGAGGAATCCTTGGTACTTGTTGGTTATGATGAATGATGTTAGAAGTAATGCCTAAAATATTAGGCCATATATATAAGTTATGGGCTAAGCTCATGATAAGTCATTGGCTATTCTATTCATTGAGCTTTCGAATGTATTTTTGAATGAGTCAGTGACTAGGATATTGCCTAAGCCATAAATTATGTTATTAACTATACTATGAATAAGCTATGGATTATACCATGGATTAGCTATTGCTCAAGTTATTGATAAACTATCTTTTTTACTAATAATAGTCCATTCAGTATACTATTTATAGGTCACTGCTCATGATATTGCTTTTGATTATGATCATGCTAAGAAATTATGCTAGAAATCATGCTTGAAAATATTCCTTATGATGATATTAGCAATGGTACCATGAATTATATTATAAGTCATGCTTATTGATTTTTTAGGAAGTTATGTTATTAATTATTCTTGAAATCATGATAATTCATTAGATGATTTCTCATGCTATTGGTTTTGCTGATGATTATGATTATCTATACATATTGATACCCCACAAGGTCGGAAGATATTATTATGATATATTGATACTTAGAAAAGCTGGAGGATATTGTGATGAGATATTAATATCTGATAATGTCGGAGGATACTATGATGCTTTGTTAATACCCGTCAACGACGAAGGATATTGCAATGAAGATACTGATACCCAGCAAGGCTGAAGGATATTGCTATGATGGCATTGATATCGTCAAGGTTGAAGGATGATTATATTGATGTGCCTATCTATACATCTACCAGTTCAAGTTTTGCTAGCCCTATGCATGGAAATTGTATGGTCATATATAGACCAATATGAATTTGGTTATATTATTGATAATAGGAATGCCGATTATAGTCCGCTAGTCATAAATCCATATAAAGTGGTATAGTTGATGATTGATGTTTAATGAGGTTTAATGGTGGATATTTTTAGGTACAAAATAATGACTAGTTGGTAAATGGGAATTAGTGGAATAATGATGTTTAGCTAATAAATATTGTTAGTTGATAAAGAATAACTAGTTGATGAATGCTGACTATTTAATGAACATGTGGTAAATAGTTGCCTAAGTGATGACTAGAGGTTATATAATGGCTAGTAGCCTATGAATTAGTTAAGAAAAGAAGGTTAACTATTAAGTTGTGACTAACGAGTAGCGATGATAAAGTGGTTAATGATGGCAACATTTGAAGTATAAGTACTTCTCTAAAGTTTACAAATTACAAAATGTTAGTAATGAACGATTGATGATAATTATGGAAAGATGATTAAATGATGATGAAGGTTTGTAATAGAGTCAATTAATTCCTTTATTATTCTCTTGGGTGTACTCTTCAGTCGTATGGGAGGCTGTGATGAGTTCTTTACTTTTCTACACCAGTTGGTATATAGGAGCAAACTTTGTAATTAGGTGTGCTTGTGTTGATGCTTTATGATGCATTATTATTCTGAATTGTTTATTTATTATGCATGGCGATATGGGCACATTGATGATGCCTTATGTTATGCTATTACTCTGGCTTAATTACTTATTATGTACAGTGATATAGGTGGTGATTTAGGTTTATTTTTGTTCCTTTACTTAGTTAATGTTATCTTGCTTTTTATCATCTTTCTATTAAGATTTAGATCAGTCTAACGATGATGCTTACTGAGTACTCATTGTTTTGGTACTTATAATATGCTTTTGTACCTTTATGGTGATGATCTGAGTACCAACTATCATTATTGATCATTGTTCGTGTAGTGACTGATTTTGTAGATAGGGTGAGCTCTTGTAGTTTGAGTCGTCCATTGCCTTCTATCTATATATTCAATCTTTTGTTTTAAGATTGATGTGTTAACTATTTTTAGACATTTGGGTTGTATTATTGACATTGGATACTCTTGTTATGGCTTTACCAAGTATTGGGATTGGTATCGTATTTGACTACCTTATCTACTTAGAATGACTAGCATATTATTTAAGTGTGTTGTTCATTTTCGCTTAAGTTGGGAAATTTTCTACCAAATTAACCCATTACGTTAGCTTTAGGTTATAGTTCGGCTTACCTACTAGTAGATTTTATTAGGTGTCATCATGACTCACATATTGAGTTGTGACAAATTGGTATTAGAGCCTAGTTTTATTGGTATTATTGGTATGAGATCAAGTTTCTAGTAGAGTCGTGGGGAGTGGAACGATGATGTTCATTTCTTATCTTTAGAAGGCTATGGGATATTCATAGAAGCTCATAACTTTTTTCACTCAATAATGTTAGAAGTCTAAGTTGGTCTATAGAATGTTCCTTTGACTTTACTCTTTCACAGATGGCAAAGACATATGCTACTGCTTGTAATGCCCCAAGTCTATACACTGGACGCTACACGGTGCTCGTAATCGTGAAGGACACAAGCTAACCCATGACTGGTACCTGAACCAATAACTGAATAATAATAATGTTATATTTGTAAATTAGGTAGAAAATATTCGATAAGGGTCAATACTGAAATAAAATTGAATACGGTATAATGATACCAAAACTGGAACATCTTTCTACAAATACTCTAGTCTGAAAAGACACTAAACTATCTAAACTGTGGATTTGATAGGACAAGTCCCCAACTAACTTCGACTATTAAAAATTAACTAAAATGTTGAAATAAATAATCACGTCCTCGAACTATAAGGACCCACCACTAACTCTGTATGCTGAGAATCTATACTACTAAGGGTGCTTGAGAGTCGGTGCGTCTGATCTTATGATATAAGACATCATAGCACAAGAGAAAAGTATGTGTCAATAATTTTAATGTACTGGTATGCTAAGTGAGGTAGGCTGAAATGCATGGGTTCATATGCATGAATAATACTGACTGAATGACATAAGTATAACTAGATAAGAATACATGCATGAATACACAACTGTAACTGAGATCATGATGACACTGAATACTGAGTCTGAATACTAGAGTAGAATTATACTAAATTACTGATAAATGAATGACTGTACCTGACAGTCCTGATTCTGTAGAACTATATGAGTTTTATATTAAGCTAAATGAGTTTGTCTGATAGTCCTAAATCCGTAAAACTAAACGGAGTTCTATACTAATACTGGATCTGAAATTGAGACTGTGGGAAGTAATCATCTAAACGACATGCCCCTTCTCTAACTGATTTGGGCTCCAACCTGTAACCCCAGTTGGAAGGGTGTCAATATAATGCCATGGGTAAGGACAAGCTATGAGTTAACCTTCTCTGACAGGAAGCTCTTTCGTCAACCCTCACTAAAAAGAAAAATCAAATAAGATAAATCAACCCTAGTCTTGTAGGGAGAAATCTCAACCTACGCTGGTTACGTAGTTCTAGAATGCAAGGATTATTTCTAAGGATCACACCTTCTACTGGAATTTAAGCCCCTATCCTTGGGTTCACTCGATGCGGAATCCTACTCCCAACTGAATGGACACTAAACTGATTTCTTAGTTCATACTAGGCTTGACTGAACTATTACTGATTCTACTGTATAACTGAACTGAACTGATTTTACTAAACTGAACTGGACTAATTTAGAGTTCACTGAGTTTTCCTACATTCTGTAATAGACTAAATTCAACTGATTGAGACATGACTGATTCTACTCTGTGACTAACCATGGCTCTAGACAAGCAGCTAAATTATCGAGTATTAAGTACCCCCAGGACTCGATAGCATAAACTTAAAAGACATGGAATAATCTTAAGACATGGTAATTACTACTTAGTCATCATTCACTTATTTGGGCATTCAAGCAAACACTAGCATGACATGAACTTGCATACATGCTAACATGATATAATTTCACTATTTCACTCACATGGGCAATTCATCAAACACTTGTGGGGCATAATATATATACATAACACTAAAACAACATGTAGGCATCGTGATTCAATTCTAATTACATAATTACAAGAGTTTCAACATGAATTCGCATGATAAAGCACACATATCAATTAACACTACATGAATCTTATAGTAAATCATGAAATAGAAACCCAATTAAGTAATAATCATGAAAACACTTTAATTCAAATCATGGAAATCATGAAATCACTTTACATGAGCTTTAAAAGAGTTTTTTGGACTCCAAGGGTGTAAGGAACTCTTGGATGAACACTTCACATACCTTAGTTGGTGAATTCTAAAAAATTAACGATGGAATCTTGAGCCTTGAATTCTAATTTAATTCACCTAGGGTTTTTGTTTCTTGAGTAATTTGTTAAAGAATCAATATAACTTTCTAAAAGAGGGCTAAATTTTAAGTTATAGGGGCTGAAGAGCATAGGAGAAATACTTAATTAACCCTGAGGACATGGCCTTTTTAATGACTATAAATTGAATCATAATGTGTAGGCCGATGCACTGCATCATTGGCATTGATGCGATAGCCAACGCATCGCATTGAGTATGCATTAATTAACTGGATATTGCACTGTCCTAAGGGAAAAATTATCTGTCGATGCAAAGGACGATGTGATGCATCAAGATCGCATTGACTAACTATATTGGTCATTCAAACATGGTCTAAACGAGGTTAAAAAATCCAAAACATGTCTGGAAACACCTATTGACATTCCTAATCATGAATTAACTCAAATATAAATATTTAATGGATGTAAAGGTCGCGAAATAACATTCCCAACTTTCAAAGGCTAAAATAACACTAAGTCTGGATACTTGGCTAGAATTTTTTAAGTCTGGGACCCTCTTAACAGGATTAAAGGACTGAATTAAGCTGTGAATTTTGCAGATTCTTAGAGCTACACGAGATGAGGGTCTCGAGACTAAGTCTAGGGATCTATCTCCTGTTTATGGAAGACCTAGAGGTTGTGGGAAGCTATACGATGCATCCCTAACTAGGGGCTAGGATAGGCCTTCTTCTCCTAGTCTTATTCTTTCTCTTAAGTGAGAGGATATTCCAACTAGCCAGCAGTGAGTTAGGGACCAGCCCAGGCTCCACTCGAGTTTATTTCTTCTTTATTTCAAATAGATACATTGGCTCAGCTTATGGATTTAGTTAGTAATGTGTCATTTGATGGTGCATAGTCTACAAATCAGAGTAGTACTAAGGCGGGGGCGCAGCCTATAGCTGCAGCTTACTGATTTGAGGTTCCTTCTTTATCGATAGTTGCTCAATCGATAGTTTTCTAGCTAGTGTTTTCTCTATTTGCTAGGTATTTTGAAGAGCAAAAGAGATTAGGTAGATTTTTTAGGTTTGCTTCACCTATATTTTCTGGTGATTTGGGCAAGGATGCTTATGAGTTCTTACTTTTTGTAAAGATAGGGTCATGGTTTAGGCCTTGTTGAGCCTCGTGGTATGGATTACACCATATTTCAGTTGGACTTGTCTGCTAACCATTAGCAGAGAGGTTATATGGATTCTAGACCAACTGAATCTTCTTCTTTATCATAGACTTAGTTCTCAAAAATTTTCTAGGAGAAGTATATTCCTTGAAGCCTTAGAGATTGTTTGAGGGATTAGTTCTCTAGATAGGAGTAGGGCTCTATAATAGTTATAGAGTATGAGGCTCCTTTTCATGAGTTGTCTAGGAAAGTAACTTCTATTCTGGACATTGAGTATAAGAGGGTTCATTGCTTTGTTAAAGGGTTGAGAATTCCTATTTGGATGGCTATTCAAAGTTTAGTGTTATGGATAGGTCTTTTGATGAGGTTATAGGTCATGCTAGGATGATGGATGATATACACTATAAGGGTCATGAGGGGTGTAATAAGAGGCCTAGGTTTCAGGCTAGATCGGTAGGAGCCGTCATAATTTCTAACCCATAGATGGCAGTTCTCATAGCATGTATCCTCTGCATCTATATTATTAGACTCAGAGTTAGCCTAGTTGGCTAATTCAAGTAGCTTTTCAAATTACTGATAGAGTGTAGTCTATTGCTAATGATCGGCCTAGTAAGGGTAGTGTCCAATCTTCAAGGGTTTCTTCTTCTGGTTATTCTAGTCAGGTTGGTTATTATAAGTCAGTCGGACCTATTGGTACTGGTTCAGATCATGTTTCTTATATTACTTTTGTAATTTCTAGTCAATCGCGGGGCAATTGTTGCTTCAACTTAGAGTGTTCCTCCTATTAGAGCAGTTTATCCCTCAGCTAGAGGTGGTTCTTATGGTCGCAGGGTAGTTTCTAGGGTACTCGAGGATGTTCTAAAGAAGGCAGGACAAGAGGTCAGTCAAGTACCCATCCAAGTGGTAGGCATGGTAAGTTTTATATACTATCTTCTAGGCCTAATCTTGAGACTTTGGATACTATTTTACAAGTATGATTTTTGTGTGTTGACAGTCTGCCCTTGCTTTATCTGACCTAGGATCAACTTATTCTTATATTTTTTATTATACCCCATGGTTGATGTTGACTAGTGATTTATTATCTATGATACCATTACACATATCTACTCTCATGGGTGATTCTTTAGTAGTATATCAAGTAATCAAATCATGTGTTGTGATAGTTAGTGGCATTGATACTTATGCCAATCTTATTATGCTAGATATTGTGGATTTTACTATGATACTGGGCATGGACTGTTATCCCATTATCATGTAGTCATGGATTATTTTGCCAAAACTGTTACCTTAGCCTGATGTACCCCCAATCATATGGCAGGGAGCGGTTATCCACGAGCCGATAGGGATTATTTCTTTTTTTTTTGTTCTAGGAGACTTTCTTTGAGGGGTTGCGAGTCTTATATCACTATATTTATGATAATACTATGGAAAGTCCATCGCTTAACTCTATTTCTATTGTTTATGAGTTTCCTGATGTTTTCCCTACTAACCTACTAGGTGAATATCTTGGAGATTGAGTTTGCTATTGATCTCAGTCTGGCACCTGACCTATTTCTATGGTGCCTTAGAGTTTTGGATCCTTCCAAGCTTACAGAGCTAAATTTGTAGCTTTAGGATCTTTTTGTTAAGGGTTTTATTAGACCAAGTATGTCTCCTTGAGGTTCTCTTATTTTGCTTGTGAAGAAGAAAAATGGATCTATATATGTGTGCATCAATTATAGGTAGCTTAATGAGGTGGCAGTAAAGAACGATTATTCTATGCCTCGGATAGATGACTTATTTGACCAACTTTAGGGTGCATCCATGTTTTCAAAGATTAATTTAAGGTCAGGTTACCATCAGTTGAGGATTTAGGCCGAGTATATCCTGAAGACAACTTTTAGGACCTGTTATAGTCATTATGAGTTCTTAGTAATGTCTTTTGGGTTAACTAATTGCCCAACAGCATTCATGGACTTGATGAACTTAGTATTCAGGCCTTAATTAGGCTCTTTTGTGATCCTATTTATTGACTTGATGAACTGAGTATTCAGGCTTTATTTGGGATTTTTTGTGATCCTATTCATTATTGACATCCTTATGTATTTGAGGAGTAGTGAGAAGCATGTACAATATTTAAGGATCGTTCTCCAAACTTTAAGAGATCGTATTCTTTTTGCCAAGTTCTCTTAGTGTGAGTTTTGGCTTGAGCCAGTGACATTCCTTGGACATGTTGTGTCTAAGGATGGTATTATGGAAGACCTAGCCAAGATTGAGGTGATTTGTTATTGGTCTATACCTACATCTCCAACTAAGGTTCATAACTTCATTAGGTGGGCCACTTATTATAGATACTTTTTTTTAGGGTTTTGCTACTATTTCAGTGCCTATGACCAGATTGACATAAAAAGAGATTCCTTTTCGATGGTCTGAGGAGTGTGAGTTGATCTTTGGAAAGTTCAAAGATTTCCTCTATTCAGCTTCTATTTTAGATCATCCTATTAAGGGATAGGGATTTACCATGTTTTGTGATTCTTCTAGTGTTGGTCTAAGTTTTGTATTAATGCAACAAGATCATGTTATAGGTTATGTTTCTAGAATTCTTAAGGTGCTTGACCACAACTAACCCATTCATGATTTGGAGTTGGTAGAGGTAATTTTTCTCTTAAAATTTAGAGGTATTACCTTTATGGTGTGCATTGTGATATTTACACTAATCATCCCAGTCTTCAGCATCTTATGACCCAGTGGGAGCTTAATGATCGATAGTGTAAATGGATGGAGTTGTTTAAGGACTATGATATTTTCACCTTGTATTTTCCAGGCAAGGCAAATATTGTAGCAGATGCATTGAGTCAGAAGGTAATAAGTATACATAGCTTGGCTTGTATTTCAATTTCTCAGAGGCCATTGACACTAGATATTTAGTCCTTAGTTGACTCGATGGTTCTCCTTGATATTTCATACCCTAGGAGAATGTTTGCTAGTGTTAATGCACGTTATTCATTACTTGAGAAAATTTGGTATCGTTAGTTTGAGGATAGAAAGCTTTTCTTCCTTTGAGATCAGGTGCTGAGTGGTGAGTCTGAGAGGTTCACCATAGATTCAGAGGGCGTTTTAAGGTTTGATGATGGAATTTCTGTTATCCAGATTAATGACTTGATTTTATTTATTTTGTATGAGCATAATAGTTCTAGATATTCTATTCTCCCTGGTATAGAAATGATATATTGAGATTATAGAAAGAATTATTAGTGGAGTGGTATGAAAAAATATATGCAGGATTTTGTAGGTCCATTACCTATGGTGTCTGTAGGGAAAAGTTGAGTATCAGTGACCTGGTTGGTATGACTCAGAGGTTACCTATTCCCAAGTGGAAAAGGGAATAGATTACCATGGACTTTATTTGTTGGTTTCTTCACACCTCTTATTGTTTTGATTGTATTTGGGTCATTATTGATTGTTTAACTTGGTCAACATATTTTGTTCCTATTCAGATGCCTTCAGTGATGAGAGAATAGCCCATATCTAAGATTAGGAGAGAGTCAATTTGCATTGTGTTCCAATACTTGTCATTTTAGACCATGGTTTTGTGTTCACTTAATGGTTTGGAGAGTATTTCAAGAGGATCTGGACACTCAGGTAGATCTGAGTATAGTCTTTCATCCATAGACCAATGCCAATCTAAGTAGACTATTCAGGTTCTTAAGGACATTTTCTAAACTTGAGTTTTGGATTTTGTAGGCTAGTGGAAGTAGAACTTAGCCTTGGCAGAGTTTGCATATAACAACAGCTATTTTTTAAGTATTGAGATGGCGCCTTTTAAGGTTTTGTATCATAGGAGACGTCGTTTTCTAGTTGGATGGTTTGAGACTTTTGAGAGTTGACCTTGTGGTATTGATTTTCTTCAGGATTCCTTAGATAGAGTCAGGGTGATTTAGGATAGGTTAAGTGTGGTTCCGAGTAGGCGAAAGGCCTATGTTGTCTGTAGGCTTTACCTTGATATTGGGAGTTAGTGACTATGTATTACTCCGTGTATCACCCATGAAGGGTGAAATAAGGTTCGGGAGGAAGGGTAATCTCAGTCCTAGATATATTGACCTTTCGAATTCTCTACATTATTGGTGAGGTAGCTTATGAGTTAGCTCTACCTCCATAATTTGTCTCTATTTATCAAGTTTTCCATGTCTCTATGGTGTGATGATGATATATCCATGATCTATCCAATCAGCTTAGATGGGACTTAGTCTAGCTGGATGAGCATTAGTCCTATGTAGAGGAGTTTATGCTTATTTTGGCTAGTTATGTGAGGAGGTTGTGCATTAGAGAGATTCTTGTAGTAAAGGTACAGTAGAGACACCACCCAGTGGAAGAGGCCACTTGGGAAATCAAGAACGAGATGCGGGACAGTACCCTCACCTATTTGAAACTTTAGGTATATCTTAATACTTAACTTTCGGGGATGACAGTTCCTTTAGTAATGGATATTGTAATGAACCTTTAGGTTATTTTCTATATTTCAACATGTTTTCATTGTTAGATCTTTTCTAAGTTATTTATGACTTGCTTGGACTGATAGTTAAGTTATCGAGAAGTTCATTATGATTTTAGAGCCAATTCCCTGTTTTGAAGAAATTACTAGTTTTAAATGGCCATCAAGCTAAAACATCAGTGAAATGATCTTGTATGTAAATTATGACTGCCCCAGCTACTCTGAAATATTGATTTTAGGCTAGGTAGACCTTTATTTTTGGTTGCGAGGTACTCGAGCTCATTTTGACCTATTGGTCGGAATGTTTAAAAATTGTAAAATTTGGGTATGGGAACAATATTTGATTAAAATAAACTCGGATGGAAAATTCGACTTCTTCATTGCCTTTGGAACATAGAATTTAGTGTGGTTAGATAGTTTATTTATGTCTATTAAATTCTAAATAGATCCCGAGGCTTTGGCGGAGCTGTTAATTGGTGCCTATGCAATTGCACCTCTTGAATGAAGATAGCTCCTATGTGTATAGAGGGAATAGTTCAATCTCACTAAAGGTTGTTGTGATCGGAACACCTATTCCTGATGCCAGGTTGTACGATTGCACACATGCATGTGGCAATTAAAACATCCGACTACTTCAAAGGGGGTATAAATAGACCCCTTAGGTCACGAATTAGATCATTTCTAACCCCTTCCTTGAGACCAAAAAACATAAAGAGTTGGATGTCATATATTGAGACATGTGGGTGAGTTGGTATCTTGATTAACATCTATTACCGTAACTATATTCCGAATTGAGGTAAGATTTCAACATTTTCTTGGTTGATTTTAGTGATTTCTAGACCAAAATACAAATATATTGAGGGCTTGATCTAGCCCCAACTTTAGCTTGGTTTTTACCCATTCTTAAGGGCCATGATTCCTTGATTATGTATGGTTGTTGACCTCAAAAACATGATTTCTATAAGTGGGACCTACTTAAGGTTTTTTATGTCATTTTTGGACCCGAGGTATAATAGTGCAATATGGCTATTGTTATTCTTATATTGATGAGTTTTTTGATAGCTTGGCATCTTGACGAGGCTTCTCAAAAGGTAAAAGCAAAGGTGTAGCAATTCATTAAGCTCTCTTCGACGACGAGGTATACT
This sequence comes from Capsicum annuum, assembly GCF_002878395.1. Taxonomy (NCBI): domain Eukaryota; kingdom Viridiplantae; phylum Streptophyta; class Magnoliopsida; order Solanales; family Solanaceae; genus Capsicum; species Capsicum annuum. The sequence goes on from NC_061116.1 coordinate 70,577,993, forward strand.
AGGTTTATCCCTTATTTGATTTAGCTATATCATAGTGTATTTGTGATATCTTGATACATTGAGAGGGGTTTTAGGTGTTTTATTGATGAAAGAAAAGACTTGGGTTTAGTTGGACGTTTAGGCTAATTTAAATCATACAGTTGAAATACATAGCTTGTTGCCTTGAACCTTAGTGCATTGGACTTCATTACTTATGTTTATCATGAGAATGCATTAATTTGCTTAATATTAAGTATCATACTCTAATTAATTAGATCTTGGGTAAGTTGGCCTTCGTTACTTACACTAATGAAAGTGCCTTAATTGTTATGATTGAATTAGATATAGTGTTTGGGAAGGACCATAACCTTAGAACTTATTGCATCTTGCTATACATCTAAGAGTTGATTTAAATACCTTAGCCTAGTCTAGGGTAGAGTTTGACCTAGAATATACTTTGGGGATTTATAGGTGGGTTTTTTGATCCACCTTAATCTAACATTTGGTATAGTTCCTTTGAAGTTCTTATCCATTGCTAAATGAATAGGGAGTGCCCTTTTAGACAATATTGAGGAATCCTTGGTACTTGTTGGTTATGATGAATGACGTTAGAAGTAATGCCTAACTAATTGTTCCACATATAAGAGTTATTGTCTAAGTTCATGATGAGTCATTGATTATGCTATTGTGTGGCTATTGATTGGGCTTCTGAATATGATTTTGAATGATTCCTTGTGTAGTAGCCTAAGCCATGATGATATTGATACCTGACATGGTCGGAGGATGATTATATTGACGTACCTATGTGTACATCTACCGATTTAAGTTTTGTTAGCCCTATGAATGGCAATTATATGCTTATATATATGTACCTATATTAATTTAGATATGTTGTTATAACTGGGATACCAATTATAGCCCACTAGTGATAAATGTGTATAAAGTGGTATAGTTGATGATTGATGTTTAATGAGGATTAGTGGTGTATATTGTTGAGTGAATAATAATGACTAATAGGTAAATGGGAATTAATAGTATAATGATGTTTAGTTAATAAATAGTGTTAGTTGATAAAGGATGACTAGTGGCTGAATGTCTCCTATTTAATGAGCATGTGATAAATAGTTGCCTAAGTGATGACTAGCGATAATATGATGGCTAGAAGCCTAATGAATTAGTTAAGAAAAAATGGTTAGCTATTAAGTGGTGACTAGTGATTTGCAATGATAAAGTGGTTAATGATGTCAACATTATGATGTATGGGTACTTGTCTAAAGTTTGTAAATTATGAAATGTCGGTAATGACCAATTGATGATAATTGTGGAATGATGATTAAATGAAGATGAAAGTTGGTTATAATGTCAATTAATTTGTTTATTCTTATCTTGGGTGTACTCTCCAGTCATATGGAAGGCTGTGACGAGTTCTTTACTTTTCTGAACCAGTTGGTGTATGGGAGCCAACTTTTTAATTCGGTGTTCTTGTGTTGATGTGTTATTATTGTGAATTGTTTGTTTATTATTCAATGCGATATAGGCACATTGATGATTCCTTATGTTATACTATTATTTTGGCTTAATTTCTTATTATGTATAGTGGTATCGGAGCTGATTTAGGTTTTTTTCTGTACCTTGACTTAGTTTATGTTATCTTGTATTTTAGCAACCTTATATCATGATTTAGCTTGGTTGGACGATGATGCCTACAAAGTACGCATTGTTTTTGTACTCACATAACACTTCTGTACCTTTTTGGTGTAAATTTGAGTACTAGTGTCGCCGTCGATCGTTGTTCATGCGGTGACTAATTTTGGTGATTTGGTTAGCTCTTGGAGTTTGAGTCACCTATTTCCCCTATATTTATTCAATCTTTTATTTCAATATAGATGTATTGACTATTTTTAGACATTTGGGTTGTATTATTGACATTGGATGCTCTTGTACTGGCTCTACCAGATTTTTGGATTGGTATTGTATTTGACCACCTTATCTAGTTAGAATGACTCGTATATTATTTAAGTGTATTGTTCATTTCCAACTATGTTGGGAAATTTTCTACCAAATTAACCCATTGCGTTAGCTCCGGTTATGCTTCGGCTTACCTACTGGTAGACTTTAGTAGGTTCCACCATGACTCGGGTTGTGACAGTGATTAAGTCACAATTCCTATTCTAAGAGAAGCATAATGTCATACCTACACCATAGTAAAGTGCAATATAATAGGAGAGTAAGCCTAGCCTACCTAGATGCCAAAGAATGCTAGGTAAAGTCTGTTAAATTAGAAATTTTCCCTTTTGAAAAACTTTGCATGATGCCATGATGTAAAAATAATGAAATACACATTAATACAAGAATAATGATACCCATATTGCATTTTCATGCTTCGGGTACAAAATCAAGTCAAAATCCCATGTGGGGCCTGCTTGCGGAATCATACTTTTAAAACTATCAACACATCCCCCTATGTTAAAAGATCATTTACCCTCACGAGTGAGTACATTTCGAGCACAAAATAACACTCAATTCAAAACATCAAGGAATAAGGGATTTATGACTAAGTCAAAGAATTAAATAAAGAATTAGATGAAACTTATAAAGATTACGATGAGGAAATGACTTTTTAAAGCTTACCAACCCCCACAATAACTGAAGGAACAATTTCCTAAGTTTAATTTTCTGAAGCACTATAGGGTTTTAATGTTCTTGGGAATTAGATAAAGTAGGACAAACTCATATGAGGTCTGAAAAAAATGCCCCTGCGTTTACAACTTAAGGAGTTGCCACTAAAGTGGGATAGGTCACGCGACTCTTTTGTCTGACCGACCTCCACTTTTGAAGACAACAGGTTGTTTAACAGATGTTTAGTAAAGCATTCAAGCCTCTTCTAAAGAATTAAGGGTGTGACCAACCTTACCCACTAAAGTAACACTTTGGCCGCTAAAGCGAACAAAGGTCCACTTATTCAGTTGCACCTGTTGCACTTATTTTTTTCCAGTTTCCATCAACCCCCATGGATTCAATAGGAATATCTTGAATAAAAATGAACTATGATACCCTATCAAATTCAGCATTAAGGACTCGACAGCACCATTAAATGTAATGCCCCAAGTCTGTACCCCAGCACTACACGGTGCTCGCAATCATAAAGGACCATAAGCTAACCCATGACTAGTACCTACTGTAATAACTGTGTAATAAATATTGTAATGAATGTAGAAATAGATAGAAACATATTATATAAGGTTTACATCTATAAATTAATCTGAATATAAGTACTAAAAAGCTGAACAACTGTCTGAAAATAGTCTAGTCTGAAAAGCCTCTAACTGTCTGAACTGTGGAGTTGATGGGACAAGCCCCCAACTGACTCCATCTACTAAAATAAAATAAAAGTACTGTTAATAATAAGCATGTCCTCGAACTATGAGGACTCACCACTACTCTTAAAGTTGAGAATCTGAACTACTAAGGGTGCTCTTGAGCCCGTACGTCTGAACCTAAGAAATAAGACATCATAGCACAAAAAAAAACATATGTCAGTACTTTGAATATACTGGTATGATTAGGGAGGTAGGTTGAACTACATAGGTTCATATGCATGCATAATAATAACTGGATAACACGAGTATGACTTAGTAAGAGTACATGCATGAATACATAGATCATAACTGAGATCGTGCTAATACTGAGTACTGAATCTGAATCTGATTACTAATATCTGAATTTATGAATATTGTATTACTGATTAGCTAAATGACTATATCTGATAGTTCTGAATACTGTGGAACCATACTGAATTCCATACTGAGCTGAGTGACTATGTCTGATAGTCCTGAATTTGTAGAACTAAAATGAATTTTATTCTGAGACTGGAATTGAGACTGTAGGAGGTAATCATAAAACTGACATGCCCCTCTCTAAACTGATTGCGGTCTAACCTGTAACCCCAGTTGGAAGGGTGTCAATACTGTGCCATGAGTAAGGAAAAGTTGTGAGTTAACCATCTTTGATTGGAAGCTCTTCTGTCAACCCGCACTGGCAAGATAACTTGGATAAGATATATCAACCGTCAATATATCTGGGAGGAAGATATGTCAACCTACACTAGCTATGTATTTCTGTAATGCAGGGATTGCTGTTATGGGTCAAACCCTCTACAGGCAGGAATACTCCCATCCCTAGGTTAACTTGGTATAGAATTCTACTCCCATCTAAATAGACACTGAATTGATTTTTAGTCTGTCCTAGGCTAGATTATTATTACTGATATTATTTTTTAACTGAACCAAACTGGGTACACCGAGTTTCGTGGACTGACCAAAACTACTGAATTCTATTAACTGACTGAATTTACTAAGGTCTAAACTAAGTACTAAACTAGACTGAAAGAATACATAGTCTACTGAATTTTTTTCTGAGTTCTGTAACTGACTAAGAGTAATACTAATAGTGATGTAGCTGTTACTATCTATGACTGACCATGGCTCTAAATAATCAGCTAAATTATGCGGTACAAGTACCCCCTAGACTCGATTGCACAAAATAAGGGACATGGCGTAAACATGAAACATGTAAACTAAGCATTTGATCATTCTTAATTCATTGGGGCATTTTAACAAACATTTGCATGCCATGAACTTAAACACATGCTAACATGATGTAACTTCACTATTCAACTCATATGCTTAATTCATCAATCACTGAAAGGTATAAATTATGCACATAGTACTAATCAACAGGTGAGCACACAATTTCAATATTAAATTCACCATTTGAAGGCTTTAGCATGATTTCCAATAGTAACTCATATAAATCAACTACCCCACCTGAAATTGATCATGAAACATGGATTTGAAACCCAATTAATTATTTTAAACATGGATATTACCAAACCTAACATGAAATTCATATACTTGAAGTCTAAAAATAGTTTCTTAGACTCCAACGGTGGAAGGGATCCTTGGATTAACACTTTACATACCGTAGTTAAGGAATTTCTAAAAATTAATGGTGGAAATATTAAGTTTTTTATTTGAAATTGAATCTTCTAAGGTTTTATTCTTCAGCAATTTTGAAAAAAAAAAATATAATTGCTCTCTAAGGTGATAAATTTTGTTTCTTGGGGGCTAAAGGTTGAGGGAAAAAGACCCAAATACCCCTAATAATGTGGTCTTTTAATGACTGAAAAACTGTACCATTGACGCGCAGACCGACGCACCTCATCGTTGGCATCGATGTGATAGCCAACGTGTCGCGTTGAGTCCACGTCGACTCACTAGAAATTAATTCTGGAAGCTGGGGAAATCATTTGTCAACGTGATAGTCGATGCAGCGCGCCAAGATCACATTGATCCACTGTTTTAGGTTCCAAAGGAGCTTCAAACGAAGTCTGAAAAATCCAAAACTTGTCTGGAAACACCTACGGACATTCCCGATCATGAATCAACCTAAATATCAACATATAATGTATGTACATTTTATTAAATCAATCGCCAACTTTTTAAGGCTAGAATGACATTAAGTCTGAATACTTAGCTAGAATATTCTAAGTCTAGGACCCCTTAACATTCTTAGAGGACTGAATTAAGCTAAGGATTTGTTGGGGTCTTACATTATCTCCCCGTTGGCGACATTCATCCTCGAATGAGACTACGGAGACTAAGAATACTGAGATACTAAACTTAGACACTGGGTATACATAAATGAAGCATGACTAAGATCACTGATACACTGAATTATTGTGCTGAACATGCAAATCTGATGCATGAGCACATAGCTGGACATGATTCATGAATACATTACTGGAATTACTGATAAGCTGAGTTTCTCATACTAGACATGCATATCTGATGCATGAATACATGACTGAACATGCAATGGTAACTGATACTAAATTTGTAACTGAAATCTAAACATAAAACTGAATAAGCTTAAGGAAAGCTATTACCTTGGACTTGTTCTAAGTCTGGGGAGAAGAGGTAAGGATAATTGGTATGTATGTTTGATTCTACTTCCTAAGTATCTCCCTCAATTGACTGATTTTGCCAAAGAACTTTGACTCGAGAGACTTCTTTCTTCCTCAATCTACGAATCTTGTAGTCAAGGATTTTGACTTGAATCTCTTTATAAGAGAGGTTGTTCTGAATATCTATGCCCTCAATAAGGACTACAACTGTTGGGTTACCTATGCATTTCTTTAGCAAGGAGACGTGGAACACTAGATGCACTGAAGAAAGATCTGAGTTTCCCCTTCTTTCTAAATCTCTTCATCCCTTTCATAGAAGATATTTTCAAGTACTCATAGTCACCAATCTCAAACTCAAGATCCTTTCTACGCATATTTGTGTATGATTTCTATCGGCTATGAGCTGTCTTAAGTCTTTCCCTGATCAGTTGGACTTTCTCTAAGGTATCAAATACCAAGTTAGGCCCTACTACTGTGGCCTCACCCACTTTAAACAAACCAATAGAAGATCTACACCTCCTCTGATAAAGCACCTCAAACAAAGTCGTCTGAGTATTAGAATGATAACTGTTGTTATATGCGAACTCAATGAAAGACGAATGGTCATCCTAACTACCTTTGAAATATATCTTACATGCTCACAGCATATCTTCTAATGTTTGGATGCTCCTTTCTGCTTAACCCTCTGTCTGAGGATGAAAGGTTGTACTGAGATGAACTCGGGTACCAAGACCTTTTTGGAATACCTTCCAAATATAAGAGGTAAACTAGGTACTTCTGTCTGAGATGATAGATAATGGAACACTGTGCAATCTAACCAACTCTCTGATATAGAGTTTTATGTAATCCTCGATTGAAAATAAGGTATGGACTATAAAGAAATGAGTGGATTTGCTCATCCTATCTACAAAGACCAAAACCGAATCATGCTGGCAATGCGTACGAGGAAATCCTGTTACAAAGTCTATGTGCACATCGTCCCATTTCCAGGAGGGAATGCTGATCTCCTGGATGGACCCACTAGGCTTCTGATGCTCAATCTTAACCTGTTGACATGTCGAGCACTTAACTATAAACTCTGTAATATCTCTCTTTATCCCATTCCACTAATAGATCTCCCACAAATCACGATACATCTTAGTGGCCCCTGGATGAATAAAGTAGCGCGCACCATGCGCTTCTGCAAGAATTAGCTGCTTCAAGTCATCTACGCCTGGAACACATAGTCGACCCTGATAACACAAAACACCATCTCCCCCTTGGGAGGAAAACTCTACTTTTTGATCTCTGACTGATCCCTTCAACTTGATTAATCTGGAATCCCTATCCTGCTTTTTCTTTACCTTGAAACCAGGGATGATTCTGAACAACTCTGCACCTATACACTACCTTCTACTGAATCAACTAAGCGGACACCTAGTCAGGCTAACTGATAATTCCTAAGCTAACTTCTTCTTACTATCCTCAATATGAGTAATACTACCCATAGACATCCTATTGAGAGCGTCGTCCGCTACATTGGCCTTACTCGGATGATATAGGACACTCATGTCATATTCTTTCAACAACACCAACCACTTTCTCTGACGGAGGTTTAAGTCTTTCTGAGAGAACACATATTGCAGGATCTTATGATTAGTGAACACATCAACATGCACACCATACAAATAGTACCTCCAAATATTTAAGGCAAAAACTACTGCTGCTAACTCAAAAGTAGGAATGTTCTTCTCACAGGGCTTAAGCTATCTAGAGGCGTAGGCTATGAACTTACCTCTCTACATTAAAACACAACCCAATTCAACTTTTGAAGCATCACAATACACAACAAAGCCGTTGGAACCATCTGGTAGGGTCAAAACTAGAGTTGTGATAAGTTGAGTCTTCAACTCCTGAAAACTCTGCTCATAAGAATCTGACCACTAGACATTGACCTTTTTCTTAGTTAATCTGGACATAGGGGATGAAATAGACAAAAATCCCTCAATAAACCATTGGTAGTAGCTAGACAAACCCAAGAAACTCTTGATATCTAACATAGAGATGGGCCTGGGCTAGTTTTTTATTGCTTTGATCTTTTAAGGATCAACTCTAATGCCATCACTGGAAATTATATGGCCAAGAAAGGCTACTAACCTTATCCAAAATTCACACTTACTAAATTTGGTGAAAAGCTAAGCATTTCTAAGAGTCTGTAATACTAGTTTGAGATGATCTATATGATCTTGTTCACTATAGGAGTAAACAAGAATGTCATCTATAAGGACTATGATGAACATGTCCAAGTTCTGCTTGAACACACAGTTCATCAAGTCCATAAAGGCTGTTGGGGCATTGGTAAGACCAAAGGACAAGACTTAAAATTTAAAGTAACTGTACCAAGTTCTGAAAGCTATTTTTGAGATGTCACATTCCCTAATTCTGAGCTGATGATAGCCTGATCTGAGGTCTATCTTACAGAAATAGATGGCACCCTAAATTGATCAAACAAGTCATTGATTTTGAGAAGTGGATACTTGTTCTTGAAAATAACTTTGTTTAACTGATGGTAATCTATACACATTCTGAGGGAACCATATTTCTTACGCATGAATAACACTATCGCACCCCACAGGGACACATTAGGTCTAATAATCCCTTAGCTAAGAGATCCTTTAACTGTTTCTTTAATTCTTTAAGTTCTGCAAGTGTCATTCTGTATGGTGAAATAGATATGGGCTAAGTATTTGGAAGAATATCAATTCCCAAATCAATTTCCCTTTCGAAAGGAACTCCAGGAAGGTCTTCGAGAGACAGATCTGGGAATTCACATGCTACTGACAACGATTTAAGAGTACGGGTTTCTGAACTAGAGTCCTGGACTCAAACGAGATGGTAGAGACACCTCTTTCATATCATTTTTCTAGCTCGAAGGTAAAAAACATGTCGACCCCTAAGTACAAAAGTACTACCCTCCACCCTATGCTGGGTTTATTAGGAAACTAAAATTGGATAATTCTATTTTTGCAGTCGACTGAGGCATAGCAACAATGAAGCCAATGCATGTCGAGAATGACATCAAAATCAGTCATCTCTAATTTGAACAAGTATGTTGACGTGACTTTTTGAGATATCATAATTGGATTATTCCTATATACCTGTCCGGCTATGATAGATTTACCCACTGGGGAAGAGACTGAGAAAGGCTCTTCTAGAATTTTGAGACTGACTTCAAAATCAACTGCTATATAAGGAGTAACAAAGGAAAAGGAAGTTCCTGGATCTAACAAAGTGTAAACATTAAATGATAAACTTGTAACATACCAGTGACCATATTAGGAGAATTCCCTTGATCTTTTCGAGACTAAATAGCATAAAGTCTAGTTGGACGCTGCCCACTGTTGACACTGGATGAGGCACCCTGCTGATTCGGGTGACCGAACTGAGTTGTGGGATAGGTATACGGACTCTATGAACCCACCTTGGACACTTTCTAACTTTGTGGCCTAGCTTGCCACATCTGAAACACACTTTACTGCGAGCTCTACAGATACCCTAGTGGTTTCTGTTGACTTTTGGCAAAGGGGATTGGTTCGGGTACTGCTAACAGTGCCTTGGGGTTTAGAGCCTGATGCTCTATATCTATTGCCATCTCTGAATTTCAACACTAGATTACTGGCTGAGGATGGAGCTGGAACTGATGATTCCGGGTGAAACTCAGAATGATTCCCACTTTTTGACTTAGGCTGAGTGAAACTAAAACTCCCTATCCTTGCTCTCTTTGTCTCTCTCTCCTCCCCCTCTTTATTCTTGGCCTCCTTTATCTACTGAGATATTCCATAAGCCTTGATATTTCCACCTCCTTTATCAGCATTGTAGTCCTTCATTCTTTAACCACATTGCTAGACAACCTTAATACAAACTTACTCATCTTAGATCTACTATCTGCCACAACATACGGGGTTTATTTGGCCAACTGAGTAGACTTAAAGAAATACTCCTACACTCTGATATTGCCCTACTTCAAGTTTATAAAATCTAAAACTTTTGTTTCCCTCAACTCTAGCGGGAAGAACCTATCCTGAGAAGCAACTGCAAACTCTTCTTATTCTATGCGTCCTATATCTGTGGCCCTCTCTACTTTCCACTATTTGAACAACGAGTTATCCACATCCTGTAACTAATATATGGCCAACTCAGCACTCTCAACAATAGTCACCCCTATGATATTGGTAACCTTCTTCACCTGATCAATAAATTCCAAAGGGTCCTCATCTGACTTAGACCCCATAAACGATAGACGGTTCATTCGAGTGAAGTCCTGAATCCTGGTAGCAATAGAATTGGCCACTACATTAGCCAGAATAGCAGCTAAGAATTTATTTTGGGCTGCTACAGAATGACCTAGGGTGGTGAAGGTTGATTTGAAGTTCGAATGGGAGACATGCTCGCCCAAAGGATTTAGATAGATGGGCTAAGGGGCTGACTAGTCTCCCATTCCTCTACCTTGAGTCCTATTTGGAGGAATATTCTGTATATGGAAGAGAATCTAGGATTAGAAAATAAGTGTAACTGGAGCTCATGCTCACTCACATGACATGAATACTAAAAGAAGGGAAACTTTTCCTAAAATATCTCGTAGCCTCCTTTCCATAATTGAGGCGTGCTACACATCCATGCACAAGACTCTATTAGATACATCTTTCAAACTTTCTAGGACTCTATTGAACCTAAATCTATGATACCAAGTTTTTCACACCTCGAGTATATACCTCAAATGCTATACGGTGCTCACAATCCTGAAGATCACAATCCTTAAGAAACATAAAATAACCCATGAATGGTACCTATTGTAATGAATGTGTAATAAATACTGTAATGGTTATGAAAATAGGCAGAAACATATGCCATAAGGTTCACATCTATAAACAAATCTGAATATAAGTACTAAAAAATTGAACAACTATCTGAAAGTACTCTACTCTAAAAAGCTTCTAACTGTTTGAACTGTGGAGTTAATGGGATAAGACCCCAACTGACTCCATCTACGGATATAAACTAAAGTAATGTAAATAATAAGAATGTCCTCAAACTATGAGGACTCATCACTACTTTAAAAGCTAGGAATCTGAACTGCTAATGGTGCGCTGGATCCCGTGTGTTTGAACCTATGATATAAGACATTATAGCGGAAAGAAAAGCATATGTCAGTACTTTGAATGTACTGGTATGCTTAGTGAGATAGGTTGAAATGCCTGGGTTCATATACATGAACAATAATAACAGGATAACATGAGTATAACTAAGTCAGAGTACATGTATGAATACATAGACTATAACTGAGATCGTGCTAATACTGAGTACTGAATCTGAATACTGATGATTGATAACTGAGTTTACGAATACTATATTACTAATTATTGAATGACTGTATCTGATAGTTATGAATACTGTGGAAACATACTAAGTTTCGTACTGAGCTGAGTGACTAAGTCTGATAGTCCTGAATCTATAGAACTGAACTGAGTTTTATTTTGAGACTGAGACTGGAACTGAGAATGTGGGAGGTAATCATCTAATTGACATACCTCTCTCTAAACTAATTAAGGTCCAACTTGTAACCTCAGTTAAAAGGGTGTCAATACCGTGCCATAGGTAAGGACAAGATATGAGTTAACCCTCTCTGACAGGAAACTTTACCATCAACCCTCGCTGGTAGGATAACTCAAATGCGATATATCAAACCTCAATATATATGGAAAGAAGATATCTCAACCTACGTTAGCTACATAGTTCTGTAATGTAGGGATTACTACTAAAGATCAAACCCTCTGCTGGCAGGAATGCCCCTATCCCTAGGTTAACTCGATGTTAAATCCTACTCCTAACTAAATAAACACTGAACTGATTTCTAGTCTTTACTAGGATGGACTAAGTTATTACTGATATTGCTGTTTAACTAAACTAAACTGGGTACACTGAGTTTCATAGACTGACTAAAACTACTAAATTCTGTTATCTGGCCGAGTTTACTGGGGTTTAGACTGAGTATTGAACTAAATTGGATAAATACTGCGTCTACTGAGCTTTTTCCTAAGTTTTGTAACTAACTGAGAGTACTACTGATAGTGACGTAACTATTAGTGTACTATGTTTGACCATAGCTTTAAATAATCAGCTAAATTTTTGCGTACAAGTACCCCCAGGACTCGATAGCACAAAATAAGAGACATGGCATGAACTTGAAACATGTAAACTAAGCATTTGATCATTCTTTATTCATTGTGATATTTTAACAAACACTTGCATGTCATGAACTTAAACACATGCTAACATGATATAACTTCACTATTTAACTTATATGCTTAATTCATCAATCACTTAAAAGGCATAAACTATGCACATAGTACTAATCAACATGTGAGCACACAATTTCAATATTAAATTCACCATTTCAAGGCTTTAGCATGATTTCACATGGTAACACATATAAATCAATTAACCCTGCATGAAATTGATCACGAAACATGGATTTGAAACCCAATTAATCATTTTAAATATGGATATTATGAAACCCAACAATTGAATTCTTATACTTGAAGTCTAAAAACAGTTTGTTAGACTCCAAGGGTGGAAGGGACCCTTGGATGAACACTTTACATACCTTAGTTAAGGAATTTCTAAAAATTGATGGTGGAAATCTTGTGTTTATTATTTGAAATTGAATCTTCTAGGGTTTTGTTCTTTAGAAATTTTGGAAAAGATGAGTTTAATTGCTCTCGAAGGTGATAAATATAATGTTTTAGGGGCTGAAGGTTGAGGGAAAAAGACACAAATACCCCCAAAGATGCGGTGTTTCAATGAATGAAAAATTGTACCATCAACGCAAAGACCGACACACCGTATCATTGGCATCAACATGATAGTCAATGCATCATGTTGAGTCCATATCAACTCACTGAAAATCGGGTAAAACATTTATCAACGCAATAGTTGATGCGGCGTGCCAAGATCGCGTTGATCCACTATTTTAGGATTCCAAAGGAGCTTTAAACGAACTCCGGAAAATCCAAAACTTGTCTGAAAACACTTACGGACATTCTTGATTATGAATCAACCTAAATATCCACCTATAATGGATGTAAAGGCCATAAAATAAAATTGCCAACTTGTGAAGGCAAGAATGACACTAAGTTTGAATACTTAGCTAGCATATTCTAAGTCTAGGACCACTTAACAAACTTAGAGGACTGAATTAAGCTAAGGATTTTGTGGGGTCTTACATTAAAATTTCCATCTGAATTATTTTGATGAAATATGGGCCTACACAAAAGGGACACTTTTACCAAAATATATTCCATAGCTTAAAATGAGTTTGGAAGGCTCAACACCCAAACTAAAAGTACCCCTAGCTTAAAACTGACATTTTGAAGCTGATAGAACTATCGAAATTGGTATGTAAGGTTGTTAACCAGAAGTTTATTCCTAATAGCAAATCCTTAACAACAAAGACTTCAAAATAAGAAATTGGCTCTAAAAATCAAATTAACTATCAGGTAACTGAACTATCAACTCCAGCTATTTATAAATGACTTAGTGCAACTATAGGAAAGATTTACACAAATAAAAAAATTTTAACTATAGAAATTGACCTATAAGGGTCATTGAGATACTAAAGACCACAACTAGCGATATGGGAACCATGACAGGTTAACAATGTAGTTTTTGTAATACGAAGTGATTCTCAAAGGACATTTAGGGTGTGCATTGTTGTCCTCTCGATTTGATTACATTTTAATATTGAAAACATTATATCTTGCTTAATCTTAATCATGATAATAGTAGGGGTAAAAGACGGGAAAAGGGAATAAATAAGAAAGTGTTAGAGTTATCAACCTTTAATGACTTGCTCGAGATGATAATGTAAGAAATCTATTGTTGGGATCCAACATGGGGTATAGTAGTGCAAAACACATGAAAGAAGAATACTTACTTGAGGGCAATTTCTTAAACAAGTTTGTAAAGCCATTTAGGTAAACCCAACCTATCGATTCTGCATATTAAGCACCATGATAGGTCACTAAGTGTGAACAAACTACGAAGTGATAAAGTTATAGGGGAACACAGTGTAATGATCCAAATTTCCGTTGTGTGAAAGTGTCCTAAAATTAATTTACAACAAATAATAGGCTAATATTGATCAAGAAAAATTTGAATCAAGGTGCAAATTGGAGCCTAAGTGTATTTGGCCAAGAGTCCCAATTATAGATTAGGCTGGGTGCCAGCAACTAATGCCATAGTCAAATAACCATTGTAGTGATAAAAGTTCCACAACAACAGTATAAGGAAGTAGCTGGCCGAGGGATTTTTAAAACCCTCTTTATTTTTATTTTCCTAGGTCCCCCTTCCTCCAAAAACACTTTGAGAAACCCTATATCTTCAACCATTTGATCTTAAGGACAAGGTTTATGCAAGTAGTTTTAAGACACAATCGTAGAGAAACCAACATAGGAATAAGTATAGCATACGCGAGACAACACACTTCTCTCTATAGCAGCATGTTATTGGCTAGACATACTTAACAGTAATGATAATATAGAAAGTATCATGATTAGGCCTTTAGTTATATAGCTGGACGGATGGACTTGATAGAAATCAAGATACAATTAGAAATATTAAATTATGGTATGTTTAGTTAATATTTTATTTAGGATAAGTGATGAATAATTATTTGGGCTGAAGGTACATAGTTTATCATTTTACATGGTTTGGGTATAAAGAAAGGTTGAGCAAGATAGAGAGAAATGGTAAAAAGGGGAATTAAGGTTACTTGACTAACACAAAAATACTAAAATGTCATAACTTCATTGGGGAAACTTGTATAATTCTAACGTCTTATTGATCTTAATAGAATCATTTAAGATCTTAGAAGATGAGATAGTAACTAAAAAGGTATGTGATTAGCCGATTTACAGTGTCAGCATTATTTTTATATTATCGTGATCAATGTTTATAGAGTTTTTAATATAACATGAAAATCTTAAGGTTGGTGTACATTTTGATGGAAACACTTAATAATGTAAACTTGGGTAACAATAGTCCATAGGGGAGCTTGGTAAGTTGTGATATGGAAATGTATATGTGTAAAGATTAAGTTTAATGATCAAATGAGTTAGATGATTATTGTACTTCTATCATTATGACACTTGCTCAAGCTTTTCATGTCAGCCTATGATCATAGCTCATCTTTATGCATTTTTCATAGAACCATGTATGCTCTCATCTCCTAGTTTAAGAATTTCTAGTTCACTCAAAAGTACAAATCATATCCCATGAATTTACGAACACCAAAACTCAGGTCATGTAGCTCATGACTCATGTACACATGCTTTACAATATGCTCGGTTTCCATATCTCATGGTACACCCTTAATAATTAGTGAAAATTTACAATATGGCATGTACGTCCTTTGTTCAGATCTCTTTAACGAATTCATGCCTTTGATAATTTATTTCTCAAGCCTCAATTAAGTGTCAAAGTTATGTAGAGTATTCTTTCATTCTTTAGGATCTCTTATTCTAACCTTTCAGTGACCTCTCCATATGTAAAGATAGTGGTGATGGAAAAGGATGAACAATGGTTTAGATGGAAAGAGTAAATGTTCCTAGTTAGGGAAAGATTGTTGTATGCTTTTTTTTATGTAAGTCTTTAAGTTTGAAGGAATATTTAGGTAAAGCTTTTGGTATATGTCATAGTTGATTGAGAATTCTAGATGTGTCTTTTTAGGGATAGTGGATGAAAGTTGTTATTGATAGAGGTATTAGAGAATATGGGGAAATTCCTTGGTGGATTGGTTTCCTGAAAGTTCATATGTGGTTATAGTAATAGGCTTGAAGGTCGTGTTGGTATAGAAGTAGATGAATGTGTTGTACGTTAATGAATCCCTAGTAAGAGGTTGAAGTTAGTTATTGAATTATTAAGGAGTATTATTCTTGAGATGAGAGCTGTGAAAACACATAGGATATTGAATCCATGGTTTAGACTAGTATTATGGTGTTATGTGTGGTGAGAGAATTTAGTTCAGCTCAGACTTTTGTAAATGGAGTTATCAATGCCCATGTGAGATTTATAAGATGAATCAAACGAGCATCGTATTTAAGGAGAAAAGTATAGTTGAGGGAGTATTTTGAGAAGTGTGGCTAAGCTTAAAAGTTAGTAGTTATATTGCCTAAGGCATAGTAATTCTATCCTAGATTATGGTTTATGGGCCTATATTCTATGTTATACAGTTGTAGCCATATTGTGACTCCTTATTCAGATATCTTATTCATATCATGCCCAAAATTCATTGCTCCCAAATGTTATTGGAACTTCTTACAAAGAGTGTTGAAGAAATTCTCCTATTGAGTATAAACCTTCAAAATAAGTTTGTCTATATAGCCAAGAATTCAGTTTAGCAATCTGACAAATAAGCTCCTATAGTTTTACAACTTTCCATTCTAGGCTTACTATTCAAAGTTTCATGTGTATGGTTATTATATGAGGTAATTCATTTATGTCCATGCAAATTATGAATTTAGTTCAGTTCATGCATCATGATGTTGGGTGTATTTGTACACTTTAGTATTGTTATCCTAGCTTATTTAGCCTTTTTTAAGGACAATTCGGGTGCTTTATGTGTCAATGATGATATAAATAAGCATTTAAGTGTTTATGTATGTGATTAAACTATTTAAAGGTGTTTTCAAACAAGCTTGGTTCAAATCGATCATTTAGAGTATAGACGAGAAAACTAGTTTTACTATCTTGAGCTAGGTGTTGTTCTAGTTGATCTCTGTAGATTCTAGCATGTCTAATAAGTTCCTGATGTTTGAATGTGTGGAATTGAGTGGAACAACTTTTTTATAGGGTGCAAAGTTTACTTGGAACAAGCCAAGAGTTGAACAATAAGTTAAAAGATTAAAATGAGCGAAACTAGATCTTAGCTTGAGTTTCTAGCTTGTCGTTCATGATGTTTTGTTGTGTTGATCTCTAATTCGTGGTGTTTATTTATTTAGGATGCTTCTTAAGTTAATATTGGATGATATATGATGATACACAAGTTGAAATACAAGTGGAAACAACAATACAAGGCTTGGATAAAAGGACAAAGGCTTGAGACAAAGTTGATCGTCAAAATGGCAATTCCAATAAGGGCAGGGGATATAGGGGTGGTGCCCCCTTTACTCCAGGTGTCTAAGGAAGGTGGATCACATTTATAGTGGTGGACTAAGATATGAAGTTCCTCAAGAAGTCCGGGGGTCTAACTAGGCGATGCCCCCCAATTCACACACGAACAATTTGCCTTTACCTTTACATCACTTTAAACACTTTGTCATTACTTTTTGGACGTTTTTGGACTTGGATAGGGTCTTCTTAACACTTCTTTTAGGGTTTATTTATTTTTACTTTATATTTTTAATGGATTTAATCATGTATTCAATTATTTTGATTTTAGTTATGTCGATTAGTGGCTAAACGCCCCCATTCCGGGGTTAAAGCCAAGAACATGCTATGATTGCTATGAATTGATTTTGGTTTTTTTACTTATCATATTTTTTTGTTTTTTTAACCTTGTCATTATTATTTTAAGGTTCATGAATCTTAGAATACATATATTGTCAATCTTGTGATCTCGGTAGGGGTAATAAGAAGATAGAATGTTGGGGTAAATAGATTAGGGTTCATATTCCTTTATAAAATAGGAGATTTGAATTAGCATCTAGGATATAGATATACAAAGAAGCCTTGGTTCACTATAGAATGAAATATAAATACGTTTAGCTTAGTTCTTACATTCCCGCTCAACAATGTAGTTGCAAGTTTAAGTTAGATAGGTGGTTAGAGTTGGGAGATCATGATCATAAAATCAATCCCGAAAATCAACAACCAAGATAAGTAACTTAACCGATGAAGTTTGATAGCATAGTACAATTGCTCGTAGTGCTTTAGCCCCGGGTGTAAATCCATTGATTGTCTCAAGTCTTTACTTTTACGCATTGTTTGCTTTACATTTCGTTTATAACTTTCACAACTCTTAGGGTTACATTTGTACTTGTGAATATTAATAGTTAAACTGTAATTGGATAATTGCTTAACACTAGTCCATGTGGGATCGATACTTGGCTTATAAAAAGGCCACTTTACTACTTGTAAGGCCTTGTACACTTGCATGCATGCTTGGGTGAAACACATCATGTCTTTGATTCAAATATTTAGGCATAATTCAGTTCATAAGTGTTCAATAATGATCTCAATATTCCAAGTATTCCATCTTAGACAATGTAATACCCCTTGTACGACCTTAGTCTTTTTGTCTCATGATTCGTGCCTACATTATGTACATGGTGATGCCATTAAACCCTTTTTATTTTTATTCTCATACGTGTTTGTTAAGGGAGAATTATGATAATGCTCAAACTATACCTCTTATGTGAGAATGTAAGCAATCGCCGTCAATATATTTACCCAACTTCAGAGTAGGGGTAGAATACACAGGGAACAATATGAGTGGCGATTAAACTAATTTGAAACTAAAGCTGCAAGTTAAATTCAAACAAATGATACAAAAAGAAAAAATGGGGGTGTTTGATGATCAGAAAAATTTTAAAGTTTTAACTTGATTCAGAGCTCAAAACTAAAATTTTGATAGTTCAAATCAGTGATAGAGAGGAACTAGGGTTGTGATCACTATGATTATTAATCCCCAATAAAAAATGACCGTAGTATTGGGTTCTCATGACATGTGGGAAACACCAAATTATCAGTTTCGACAGTCCATCTAAGTGTTTCTCAACCTACATAGATGTTGAACTCACTAATTCTCTCGAACTTAGGAAATCATTTTATTCATAATGATTTTATCTCAAATTGATCAATCTTCTTAGAGCATTAACCATTTGATGGGATCTTAACCTTCCCAAATCCCCATTGATAATTCGCTACCTTTAGTTTATTTCTCAGTTTGAGCAAATCAACATACGGCAGGATCTATTATTTGCAACCAATAAAGAACAATCAGAACAAAGGAATTATCAAGATGTCCCAACAATCAGTCAAACCCTAATCAATTATTAAATCCATGAAGGAATAATCATTGATCCCACAACCGTAGTTGTGGATTTTAGTGCTACATGAAAAAGAAAGAGATAGAAACAATTTTATTCATCATTCAAAGTAATTAAACTTACAAAAAATAAAGTTTGAAGTTGATTCTCTTCCAAGTTCAAGAGAAAATTCCCACTATCGAATCAAAAAGTTGAAAATTGCATTCTAAGTTCAGAGCCCCCAAAGAGAGGTGAACTCCCTTGGAATAACTTTTCTGCCCCCCAATCTGTTCATCCTCCAAGAAAACCCTAAAAAGTACTTTAAATAGTTCACCCTAATTATGGAAACAAAATGATAGAGTTTAGTAATTTCTCGAACAGGTGATGATATTTTGTGATGCCTTATCAGGAGTCTAATGACTTATCATAGATGTCGTCAGCTCCTCTTCACTTTTGACATTCGCTGTCTTAAGCTGACAATGAAGCGTGACGGCTTATCAGATCTTTGATGACTTATCACAGATGTCATTGATGATTTACTTCAGCTCTCATGTTCTGTCTTAGGCTAACGACGATCTTGATGGCTTATCAAAATTGCGATGACATATCAGACAATGTCGTCACTTCTCTACCTCAGCTCTCATGTTCTGTCTAAGGCTGATGGCGACTCTGATGGCTTATCACAAGGCTGCCGGCTTATCACATGTCATTGTAACTTCTTTCAACTGAATCCCATTCTCTATTTAAGGCTGACGATGAAGCTGATAACTTATCTGAGTGCTGATGACATATCAGGAATGTCGTCAGCCACACTTCTCTTCTATTTGCTTCAAATTTCAAATGTTTTACTTCTATCATTATTGGTTCTCTTGCATCTTGGCTTCCATTGCAAAATTAAAGATAAAAAAATCAAAAAATAACAAAAGTTTCTTAAGACTTTGCAATTATTCTCAGTTAAAACCCTCAAATGTGTTAGCATCTGCTCACACATCAACACCCTCAACTTAAAACAATTGCTTGTCCTCAAGCAACTAAAACATAACCAAGAGGATATAGAGTACATTCGATAGCAACCATCCATATTATCTCAAAACATATTCACCATCTCTAAGGTCAATTAATTTAAAAACAACAACTGTGCATATTATTGAAGAACAACAATGCGACACACAGGAATCAAGATATTGCATCAATTCAGCAACAACACCAATGCATGCTCCAAGATTACACTATTCACACAAGTTAGCAACTAGCAACGTAACCAATGTGCCCTTACAACAAAGAGGTCCCTTCTTACTTATATGTTAACTCAAACATGTCAATGCAGGGATGGTCAAGAGACACTTACTCTCAGAAAGAAGTTCCATTCAATGTATAAAAAATACCATAA
The DNA here is from genome assembly GCF_002878395.1 of Capsicum annuum. NCBI lineage: Eukaryota > Viridiplantae > Streptophyta > Magnoliopsida > Solanales > Solanaceae > Capsicum > Capsicum annuum. The sequence continues at coordinate 70,598,391 of NC_061116.1, forward strand.
GCTTACCCTTATTGTCATTACCAAGGTTTTCAGACAGGTAAGCTAGGTTCATTATAGGTCTTTTTCTTCAGCTTTAACATAGGCTAAGGGTTGGTATGATACTCGATGATATTTAAGGTGACTAAGCCTCCTTGGTACTACACTAAATTTTGAGGTCTCACTTATTTACCTTTACCTACTTCTCTCCTTTCTTGATCACACATACTTCGGATGGGTGGGGTCTTTTTGACAATTATTTCTTCGTTTTCACCAATTTTATTTTCTTATTATTTTTCTACCGCACCAAGCTTTTTATTCTTTTCTTTTATTCTACCTTTCTTCATACTCATTTTACATCATGCACTGCTATGGTAGCCACCCTCAACTTAGGCTATATCCCTAAGTCAAAGTGCACAATGTGCAAGGAGGACCAGGGCCAAAATAGGTTCATTGTGATACAAATAGGAAGGTGATAGGTATAATTAAAAAAATAGGCATTCTGGATCAGAATCAGGATCAAGGGATATTATTTACACATGGAAAGTCATTTAGGCTAAAAGTGGACTAATATCAATAATGGCCTATGATCCTTACCTAACCGCTATCTTACAACTAAGGTAAGACCAACCAGCTAAGTTCTGGATTTAACATACAATAGGAACTAGGTAGTATCTCACACATACATGGCACAAACGTACATCACAAGCTACTACCCATTTGGTTCATGCAATTATTTAGCAATGGTTATTATGTCACTAGATTAATGCCATAACAAGATGCACAGTGGTCACACAAAAATGTATATCACATAGTTATAAAATAGACCATTGGAGAGGTGTTAAAAATCCAATAAAAACATGTTAACTGCCTAAGGTACTTGTATTTTTCCTAGTCAACTACAACATTTTACAACAAATCACAATACGCCTAAACATGTCGTCTCTACTAGGAACAAGACTCTGGAGAAAATAGGAACGACAATAAAAACCCCAAGAGGACATCAACACCAACAAGTAGCCCCTTTCTCAACTTAAAATCATGTAATGTCCCTAATGCATCAAACCAAAACAAGAGAGTTAGAAACATATCTGTGGCACCATGGGTGCGACGATCTGATATCAATCATATAATACGAATAATAAAAATAAAATACCTTGGGTTGCCTCTCTAGTAGTGCCTGATTTAATGTCACGGCATGACTAGGTTATTTTGACTACTCAGAATTGATCGAGATACCTTAAAAGTGCTTCATCTTTTATCTCTCCACTTAGACGATTTGAATTTCACCCCCAACTTCGAGTCTATTTTCTTGCCTTGACCATGGGGAGTGGTAAAAAAATTAAGGAACTGAGTAATAGAATGTGCATGATAAACCACCCGGCTCTAAAGTGAGGTATGTTTTTATGTTGCTAGTCTAGTGTAAAATCAAGAATATAGGATTCTTGTTCCTTATCTTCACACTCTTCTACTATTTTAAATGATTCCACTAACAAGATATCATCTAAAAATAATGTAGAAAAGTGCTTCAAATGCGGACCAACAAATCCTACTTCAAAATTTACACTATCCTCAACACCTTCACTTTTATTCAACTTCTCAATGTTAGTCTCAAGATCAAGATGACAGTTGAGTGGCTGCAATTCTTGTGTTTTCTCCACAAATTGGCTAATGTACTCCTCATATTCTTCTTTATTTATCCCTTATAGACATGGTAGAAGTGGTAACTCCTTCAGCTCTGCCAACAACTGAGCTTGATTCTCTAAATCATGATAGCACACATGTCTTTAGAATAGTCACTTTGACTACAAGCCAAACACCAAGTTATAGTCTGTTCCCCAGTTAGAATAGTGTCTATATCATATTGTAAAGGTCCCCCACCATAATAACAAGAACTGTCATCACCCAAAAAACTATCTATCCAGGCTGACATCTCAAGAAAACTGTGAGAAAAAAATAAAATAAAATAAAAAAATAAACTAAAAAAATATTTACAAGTTTAAATTCAAGAAATTTAGCTAAAATTCCAAACCAACTCAATATGCCAAATTTTCCCTTGGCAACGGCGCCATTTTTGATAACGCTCAAACTACACCTCTTATGCGAGAATGTAAGCAATCGTCGTTAATATATTTAACCAACTTTGGAGTTGGGGTCAAATCCATAGAGACCAATGTGAGTGGCAATTAAACTAATTTGAAACTAAAGCTACAAGTTACATTCAAATAAATGATACAAAAAGATAAAATGGGAGGTTTTTGATGATCAAACAAATTTTAAAGTTTTAACTTGCTTCAGAGCTCAAAACTAAATTTTCAATAGTTCAAATCAGTGATAGATAGGAACTAGGGTTGTGATCACTATGATTATTAATCTCCAATGAACAATGACAACATTATTGGGTTCTCATGACTTGTGGAAAACACCAAATTATTAATTTAGGCAGTCCATCTAAGTGTTTCTTAATCTACTTAGATGTTGAACTCCATAATTCTCTCGAACTTAGGAAGTCATTCTATTCATACTGATTTTATCTCAAGTTAATCAATCTTGTTAAAACATTAATCATTAGATTGGAGCTTAACCTTCCCAAATCCTCATTCATAATTTGCTACCTTTAGTTTATTTCTCAGTTCAAGCAAATCAACATAAGGTGGGATCTATTGTTTGCAACCAATAAATAACAATCATAATAAAGGAATTATCAAGATGTCCCTACAATCACTCAAACCCTAGTCAACTATTAAATCCATGAAGGAATAATCATAGATCCCACAACCCTAGTTGTGGGTTTTAGTGACACATGAAAAGAAAGAGATAGCAATAATTTTATTCATCATTCAAAGTAATTAAACTTACAAAAGATGAAGTCTGAAGTTGATTCTCTTCAAAGTTCAAGAGAAAATTTCCACAACCAAATCAAAGAGTTGAAAATTAAATTCTAAGCTTAGATCCCGCAAAGAGAGGTGAACTCCCTTGGAATAAGTTTTCTGCCCCCCGATCTGTTCAGCCTCCAAGAAACCCCTAAATAATACTTTAAATAGTTCACCCTAATTATGGAAACAAAATCACAGAGTTCAATAATTTCTCGGATAGGTGACGATATTTTGTTATGTGTTATCAGGAGTCTGACGACTTATCATAGATGTCGTCACCTCCTTTTTGTTTTTGACATTCGCTGCCTAAGGCTGATGATGAAGCGTGACTGCTTATCAAATCTTTGATGACTTATCATAAATATCATTAATGATTTACTTTATCTCTCATTTTATGCCTTAGGGTAACGATGATCTTGATGGCTTATTAAAATTATGATGACATATCAGATAATGTCATCATTTCTCCACCTCAGCTCTCATGTTTTATCTAAGGCTAACAGTAAATCTGAGGAATTATCACAAGGCAAATGGCTTATCACATATCGTAACTTCTTCAAACTGTATCTCATTCTTTGTTCAAGGCTGATGATGAAACTGATAACTTATCAGAGTGCTGACGACTTACCAGGAATGTCATCATCCACACTTCTCTTCTGTTAGCTTCAGATTTCAACTCTTTTACTTCCATCATTGTTGGTTCTCTTGCATCTCAACTTCCATTACAAAATCAAAGATAAAACAACCAAAATAGATAAAAGTTGCTTAAGACTTTGCAATTATTCTCAGTTAAAAGCCTAAAATGTGTTAGTATCTGCTCGCACATCAAATTTCTAATGTGAAGTTGCATACTTTATTCCATACTTCTAAAGCTTCAATATTTTCCTACCTATCATTTAAGGATGAATGATTCCAAGGGGGAGCTAATGTAACACCCCATATTTTTAGGCTAGAATTTGAACAGTCGTTTCTACGTGTATAAGCTCTAATCCAATGATTTGTATATGAATATCAGTTTCATGATCATTATCCTAGTGTGAAGAGTTATTATGAGGTGAAAATTGTTAATAGGATACCCTTAGAGCAAAGTTGATTTAAGAGCTTTCAATTCGACCAAATTTAGGTATTCAATCCTACAAGGGTCAACTTTAAACGTGTATAACTTTTAGAATACATGGAATTTTGGATCTCAAGACCCACCAAATTTTTGATAATTGAGTCCTCTTTCTAACACATTTCATTTAGCCATAATCCAATACCTAGCAAAAGATTTTGAGCATTTCTGTGAGAAACCAATAAGGGTCCTTGATGTCATAGTGGCACAAACCTTATGCTCTATGATAAGAAGCATGGCATAGACCTTATGCTCCATAATAAGCATCGTGGCATGGACCTAGTTTAAAAATGCTAAAACGCATGTTTCTCTTTAGTTTTTCGAGGGTAAATAAGTCATTTACACCTTAAATTATTCTATACCTAATGTAAACATGAATTAATCATTCTATAACCCTAAAATACACCAAATATATAATACCACTTCTTTGTAATACTCAACAACACCAAATAAGGGTTATTCTTCAAGAATTCAACTTTTGAGGATCTAAATTCATGCTTCATAGTGGAGGATATCTTTAAAACTACCTTTCATACCCGATACGGACATTTTGATTTCTTTGTCATGTCTTTTGGGTTGACTAATGCCCCAACAACATTTATGAATCACATAAACTAGGTATTTCATCAGTTCTTGGACTTGTTTATGATTGTGTTTATAAATGATATTATGTTATATTTAAAGAGTGAGGTAGATCATGTTAAATACCTCAATATTATGTTGCTGACCATAAAGGATCAGTGTTCGTATGCTAAGTTTTTGAAGGGTGAATTCTGATTAAATGTTATTACTTTTTTGGGTCAGGTTATTTCTAGTGAAGGGGTCATGGTGTACCCATAAAAATTTATGGTGGTTAAGAGGTGTCCTAGAACTTGACTCCAATTGATATTCAGAGCTTCTTGGGTTTAGCCAATTATTATAGATATTTATGGAGAGTTTCTCATTGATTATCGCACCTTTGACTAAGTTGACTCAAAATAAGGTGAAGTTTCTATGGTACAATGCTTGTGAGATAAGTTTTGAGAAGCTAAAGAATATATTAACTTCTACTCTAATTTTGACCCTCCCCAAGGGTACTGATGGCTTTGTGGTTTATTTTGATATGTCCTGTGTGGGACTTGGTTGTATGTTAATACAACATGGAAGGGTGGTAGCATATTCATCTAGACAATTAAAAGTTCATGAGAGAAATTATCTGACTCATGATATGGAATTGTTTGTTGTGGTATTTGTATTAAAGATTTGGAAACACTATCTTTATGGGGACCATGTTGATATTTATTCAGATCACAAAAGCCAACAATATGTATTTACTGAGAAGGAGTTGAACCTTAAACAAAGGAGAGGGCTTGAGTTTCTTAAAGACTACGACATGAGTTTCCACTATCACCCAGGTAAAGCTAATGTGGTTGCTAATGCTCTTAGCAGGTGATCTATGGGGAGATTATCTCACGTGGATAAGAGAAGTGGGATTTGGTGAAGGATATTCACCAATTAGATAATCATGGAGTTTGCCTCTTAGATTTTGAGGATGGTGGTGTATTTATGCAAGAGGTGGTAAAGTTATCTCTTGGTGCTGAAGTAAAGGAGAAGCAGGTGTTAGATCGTATCTTGATGTAAATCAAGAATGATTTAGGTAGGCAGAAAGTGATGGCTTTTGAGATTGGTGGTGATGGTACCTTAAGGTACCAAGGAAGGTTGTGCGTTCCTGACATGGATGGGCTACAAGGTAGGATTTTAGGTGAAGCTCATGAGACATAGTATTAAGTTCATCCTGGTTCGACAAAGATGTATCATGAATTAAGAAGATTTATTTATGGAATAATAGGAAGTGAGCTGTGGCTAATTTTATAGCTAAGTGCATGTTGTGTCAACAAGTGATGGTAGAGCAGTTGAGGCCTGGTGGGTTGTCTTAAGATATTGAGATGCCTGTATGGAAATAGAAGTGATCAATATGGATTTTGTTATTGTCCTTCTATAGTCTCGAAACCAGTTTGACTATACTTGGGTCATCGTGGATAGGATGACTAAGTTTGCTCACTACTTGCCGGTGAGGACTAACTACTCTACCAAGGACTACGCAAGGTGTTTTGTTTAAGAGATTATGCAGTTACATGGTGCTCCTATTTATATCATTTCATATTGTGGTACTCAGTTCTCATCTCATTTTTAGTGGTCGTTTCAAGGAGGTTGGGGGATAAGGTGAACCTTAGCACTATTTTTCACCCAGAGATGGATGCACAGGTGGAAAGAACTATTCAAACCTTGGAAGAAATTCTACTATCTTGTGTAATTAACTTCAGTGATAGTTAGGTTGACCATTCTACTCTTATAGAATTTGTGTATAATAATAGTTATCACTCTAGCAATGATATGGATCTGTTGGAAATGTTGTATGGTAGGAGGTGTAGATCTTTTATTAGGTGGTTCGAAGTTAGTGAGGTAAGGTTGTTCTGTCCTAGTTTATTTCATCAAGATATAGAGAAGGTGAAGGTGATTCGGGATAGTCTTAAGACTGTCCAAAGTCACCAAAATCCCTATGTGGATGTGAGGCAAAGGGAGATGAAGTTCGATATGGGTGAATGGGTATTCTTGAAGGTATCTCCCATCAAAAAATGTCTATCTTAACTCCACAATTTTAAATTTATACCACGCTATTAAAATCTTAATCTACATATGAGGAGTCAAATGAGACCCATGTTGCAACACAAAAGGTCTGGTCAAATTTGTGGTAAAGAACAGTCCCGTAGGGCCCATGAATGAAATCTAAAATTGAACCTACACGAAGTCCCACTACGAAAAAGGAAGTTTTGTTTAAAATTTGAGCACAAACGGAGAACAATTTGGGTCTCAAATCAATCATTAAAGTTTAAGAATTCAAAGCCCTAATTTCTATGAATTTATCAAGAAACCAAGGAATCGTACCTTGAATTCAAATTGTAATGACGAAATAACTGATAACTAAGCTCCACATATCATCTACAAACTTTAATTCCACTTAATATCACAATTTAGTGTTTAATTCCTCACCTATGGTTGTTTTATGCACCTTAGTATTATTGTCCTATCTTAATTAGTCTTGATTTGAGGACAACTTATGTGTGTAATGTGTTGATATTGATATAATTTATCATTTATGTATTCAAGTGTGTGATTATAATGTTCATGGTAAATTTAAAACACTTTTGCACTTAAATTGGCCACTTAGAGTTCAGATGAGAAAACTAGTGTTACTAGCTTGAGCTAGGTATTTGACTAGTGGGTTTTGATGGATTCTAATGTGTTTAATGAAAAATGGTTTAAATCTGTATTTATGTGTCTAACTTACTTATAATATTCAAGGGTCAATTTAATCAAGCAAAGAGTCAAAACAATAACTTAAAGATCAACGTGAGCAAGCCTAGTGTTAGCTCGATTTTCTAGTTCATCATTCTTGTTATTGTGTTGTGTTGAGGTCTAATCCGTGGTGTATGATGATGTAGGATTCCTGGAAAGTTTATTTTAAGGATATATTGATGATAAAGAAGCTGTAAATTGAAAGGAAAGAATACAACAAAACATGGATTTAAAGGGAAAAGGCATAAGACTCATTAGACGTCAAATGGCAAATTCTAGAGATCTCTCACAATGGCAGCGTGTTGCAACCACCAAACTTCCTTTACACAGGTTGTGTCACGACCTCCACTTTACCTTTCCGCAGCTAGCGACCCAACCACTAGTCCCTCTTTGCACATATCATGATGTGAATCCCACTTCCTAAACGGCCAAAATGTTTCTACTATAAATAGGACATCTGCACACTTTGTAATTCAACTTGGACACTTTGGACATTTTAGGACTTGGAGAGGGTCTTATAAACAGTAATTTTAGGATTTATTTCTCTTTACTTTAACTTTTTAAGTGATTTAATCATGTATTAATTAATTTGGATTATGATTATGTCGATTAGAGGCTAAACACCCCCTTCCAGGGTTAAAGCCAAGAATGTGATTACGATAGATACGAATTGATTTGGTTTTTAAAATTTTTCACAATTGTTTTTTTTTTTACCATTTTTATCGTTATTTTAAGGATTCATGATCCTTAGAATACATATATTGTCTACCTTGTGATCTTGGGATGGGGAAGAGGAAGATAGAACGTGGGGGTAAATAGAGTAGGGTTCTTATTCCTTTATAAAATAGGGGATTTAAATTAGCATCTACGAAAGGAATATACCAAGAAGCCTTTCTTGGTTCACAAGTATGATGATATCTTCTTGCGTCTAATTGGATTATTACATCCTCTCTAAATGATGTAGTTGTAATGTCCAAGTTCGTTAGACGAGTAGAAGTCGGAAGACCATGATCAGGCAATAAATCCTACTAATCAATAACCAAAATAAGTAGTTGGACCGATGAAGTTTGTTAGCATAGTATGATTTTTCGTAGTTCTTTAGCCTCAGTCTTTCATTAATTTATTCTTCAAAGTATTTACTTTTACTTTACTTTTAGTTCATAAACCTTCAAAACTCTTTTGGTTACTTTTCATCTATTTAATCTCAATTGTGATCTGGAATTGAATAGTTGTTTAACACAAGTCCCTGTGGGATTGATACTTGGATTCTAAAAGGCCACTTTATTACTTGGTGAGACCACGTACACTTGCATGTACACAATTAAGTTTTTGGCGCCGTTGCTGGGGAATTTTAAATTGGCAGCTATTTTTGTTTTAGTTTTACTCTTTACATTTATTTGGTGATTTACACTTTTTATTTGGTATTGAATTACCAGGTTAAAGGTTTACAAAATTATAAGCTGGCAAGGGATAGGGAATTGGTCAAACCAAACCCCAAACCCGAGAAACTATATCATCAATTATGGAGAAAAGAAGAACATCTCTACTAATTCCAGCAAATTCATGAGGAACAAGACAATCTTACTATAATGGCTGAAGAACAATTGCCCGCAGGACAGTTTACGAAGTGGCAAGCCCACTTTCAAAAAATTTGACCTCTCTTTTTTAAAAACCTATCGCTGGAGGTAATTTTGAGCTAAAACAGAACATGATGCAGATTTTGATTAGTAATGGAAAGTTCATGGGGCTTTTACATAAAGATCCATAAGTCCATCTGTAAAACTTTCTAGAGATCAGTGAAACATTCATCCAGACGGGTGTGTCAACTGATTGTGTAATCAAAAAAATGGTTGAATGCTGAGTTGTCAAATTCAGTCACAACATAGGATGACTTGTCCCAAAAATTCCTTATTTGATTGTTTCCATCTAGAAAGGCTGTGATATTGAGCATTGAGATTGTATGCTTCAAGTAAAAGCCATATGAGAATTTATATCATGCTTGGGAGTGCTTCAAGGCTCTTTTTTGGTATTGTCCACATCATCAGTAGTCCAATAATGTATTATCTCATACTTTTGTTAAGGCACTTGATAACAACACAAAAATTTTGCTAGATTTAGCTATAGGTGGGCAAGAATTAGAGGTGATGTATGATGAATTGTATACCTTGTTGAACTAGATTGCACGAGGAAATTTGGAGTGGCATTCTAAATCAAAAAATGCTACAAAGAAAGTTATAGGCGTATTAGAGGAGGACTAGTTTACTACTATATTGGCTCAAATTGCTGCACTACAAAAATCAGTTGACAAGTAGTTGAGAAATACAAAATTGGGCGCTACACAACCTATAGTAATAGTGAATGCAATTCAGCAAATGCATGCTTGGTATGGGGGTTGTCGTAATAATGGTCATGTTAAAGATATATGTGCTGCAAATCCTGAGTCTGTGATGTTAGTGATTAATGCTCAAAGGCCGAATTATTAGAATGCCTACTGTCAAAAGTGGCAGACTCAGTCACCAAATCTATCTTGGAATGATCAACAGAAATAGTTTCAGCCATAGTAAAATAAAGGGAATTAGGCCATAAATAGCAATATAAAAGAGATGATGAAACAAATTTTAGCTGCTCAAGCATAATTGATAGCAGATATAAGGAGCCAGCAAGCATCGACAAAGAGCCTAGAGTTGCAGACAGGTCTAATAGCAGCAACACAAAATACTAGGCCTCAAGGTGGGTTTCCAAGTGATATTAAAAATCCTAAACAACTTATAGCTATCACTTTGAGACACGTAAAGAGATTTATGAAAAACCTCTAGAGAAATTTAAGGAGGGAGATATTGATTTGGTTTGAAAAAAGTAGATGATAAACTTCTTGAAAATTAGAGAAAGTCTGAGAACTCAAAATTAAAAATTGTTGATCAGGTGAAGGAGAGAACACCACTACCCTTCCTGTTTTAGATGTTTTTCATGGAATGTCGAAGTACGATTAGCATTTGAAGGATGTGGTCACTAACAAAGTTAAGCTGCATGTTGTTGAGAGTGTGGAACTCACTGAGGAGTGTAGTTTTGTGGTGATGTAGAAGATGTCCAAGAAGCTCAAAGACCCTAGGAGATTCACTCTCCCCATTCAAATTAAAAATAGTGAGATACTTCACATATTTAGTGAACTGGTAGAAAGCATTGCCTCTCTTCTTGTTTATCATATTGGGATTGGGGAAGCTGAGACCGAGCTTTGTGTTACTACAACTGGCAAATGGGACCATATCCTGTCCTGAAAGAGTAATAGAGGATGTTCTCATCAAGGTTGGTACATTTATTATTCCAGCTGACTTTATTGTTTTAGACTCTTAGGAAGATAAAAAAAGTGCCAGTCATCTTGGGATATCCATTCTTGGCGGCGGGAGGAGCATTGATAGATGGGAGAGAGGGCACACTCATAATGAGGCTGGATGATGAAGAGACAATTTTCAAAGTTTACAAACTGCTCAACACATTGTCTCACTTTAAGGATTTGTGCATAATTATTATGATTAAATGGGATAAGTGTGTGTTGGAGTAGCTTATTCCATAAAAGACCTCTTTGGACTTCTTCATTGAGTATCCCAAGCCATAAATATCCAACCTAACATGATGCAGATTAATGAGCCTGGAAAGGCTAAAGTTAAAAAATTTGTTTACCTTGAGAGTTTTTACTCAAGAGTTCAGAAATAAAGGCATCCGAGTATCAGGAAGAGGATGAAAGAAAATGGTTACATTGATGTGGGTCATGTCGCGACACTAAATTAAGAATTCCTTGAAAGGTAAACGAAGTTAGGTTAAGGTATTTTTTATTGTTAGTTTTAGTTTTTACTTTACTAGTTTTTGTTTTGATTTTTAGTAACAATATGATGGGAAGTTTGAGCACCGAAAACCTGAGCTAAGAAGTATGGCAAAGACTAAGTGTGGGGTCCCCCAGACCCTCTTGATATGGAAAGATGCAACTAGTTGGGCCTAGAAACATCAGGTAGTATTTCTATCTCTACTTTTAATTATACTTTGGGGACAAAATAGATTTTTAAGTATGGGATAGGGAAATTCCCCTTTTTAGGGTAAATTTAAATATTTGTTATGTTAGGAAAAAATAAGATATTCTTATTGGTGCTATATTTGATTACATGATGCAAGGGTTTTGATGAAAAAAAGCATATTAATTGTGTGAATTCCTACTGTTGAGACTCCCAGACTTATGTTTATGACTCTTGTACTTATTGGCTTAATTGGAATTCATGCTATTTTTTGGTTGAGAGTTATGATAATCCTACTTGAGTTGAGCATGTTCCATGTGTGATATGAAGTGGTAGTATATTTCTTATTATATTTGATACTAGAACTTTTCTGGTGTGCGTACAAAATTAAATAAAAAGTGAGTTTAGGAGATGATATAGGCATATCTTTGATAGCCTTGTTTCATCCTTCTTTTGACCTTCCATTGTGCATAATCTTAGTTATTCCTGTTGATCCTTTATCTTTTCCTTTGGATGCCACATATGTAACCTAATACCTTTATTGATTAACCTTAATATGATCCAAAGCTCCTAAGTGATTTAGTGAAGAATTAATTAAGTTAAGAATTTAGAAAATCAATTTGGAAAAGAGGAGATTGAAGCCCCAAAGTGAGAGTTATTGGTGTGTACAATTGCTATCTGTTGTGGTTGAGAGTTGAGTAATGAAAAGAATAAAAATTTGTTCAAATTGAATAGGTTGTGAATAGAGAAGGCTCCCACCATAGTGTATGTGAATGGGCTTAATGAGATAGGAAAAAACAAAAGATAGGGGTAAACAAAAGAGGTGTAATTTGGTTGTTGGAGATTGGTCTTAATTCTATAATTTGATGTATTAAAGCGCTTGGGGAAGATAGTCATTATTCTTGGCCAAAATAGTTCCTACACATCCCTTAGACTTCATTACAACCCATAAAGACCTATTTTATCCCAATCTTAACATTATCATATTAGTGGAGTACTCCACTAAGGGAAACCATATGGTTCATTATTTATAACTTGGGAATTCTGTGCGAGAGTGAGCACAATTTGGTTCTTGTACCCATTCTCTTATAAATTGCATTATTGTCAGTGATATTATGTAACTTTCTTGTGGTGAGGGAACATGTTTGATGAATGTTGGGTGAATTATATGATTTCCTATATTGAGAAATATGCATAAGTTTTACACTTGATGATTCAATTCTTGAGGCTATGATGATTTGAAGTAGTATACTTGAGCTTTCAATGGTGAATCCAAAATGCCTAGTGTAGAAACTTACATTCTGTGTAGTTATTATAGTATTCCCTTGAGTGTATTTCTTGTAGAAGAAGTGTAGAGTCTCCTCAGCTTAGGATGCTTAGAGTAGAGAATTGTTCGGGGATGAACAACGCTTTAAGTATGGGGTGGTGATCTAAGGTTGTTTTATGCATGATAGTATCATTATCCTATCTTATTTAGCCTTGATTTAAGAACAACTTGTGTGCATAATAGGTTAATAATGATATAATTGAGCATTTAAGTGATTAATTTTGTTATTATAATGTTCATGGTGTATTTCAAACATGTTTGTACTTAAATTGGTCACTTAGAGTTCCAAAGAGAAAACTAGTGTTACTAGCTTGAGCTACGTCTAGCGGGTTTCGATGGATTCTAATGTGTTTAATTAGTTCCAAATAGTTTAATTTTTTAGTTATGAGTGGAAAAAATCATTTATAATGTGCAAGGATTAATTTAATCAAGCAAACAGTTAAAACAATAACTTAAAGATCAGCGTTGTCAAGCCTAGTCTTAGCTCGAGTTTTTAGTTCGTCGTTCTTGTTACTGTGTTGTGTTGAGGTCTAATCCGTGGTGTATGATGATGTAGGAATCTTGGATATTTGATTTGGAGGATATATTTATGATACATAAGCTGGAAATTTAATGGATAGAATACCACAAGGCATGGAATTAAAGGGAAAAGGCTTAATACTAAGTAGACATCAAATGTAAAATTCCAGAGAGCTCTCGCGATAGAAGTGAATCGCGACCACCAGACCTCCTTTCCACAGCTCATGTTGTGACCTCCAAAGTCTTTACTTTTCCGCATTATCTTACATTACTTTTAGTTCATAAATGTAATGCCCCGACTCTGTACCCCAGACATTACACGGTGCTTACGATCCCGAAGGACCACAAGCTAACCCATGACTGATATCTTCTATGAGCACTGAATAATAATATCGTAATAATGAGGAAAATAGACTGAAATACCATAAGGTTCATAATCTAAATACTGAAAAAGAATAACATCTGTAAAAATAATCTATAAAAACTTAATACTGTCTGATGTTTTAGTCTAAAAAGTCTCTAACTGAACTGTCTGAAAGCAGAGTTTATGGGAAAATCTCCCAACTATATCCAACTACTGAAATACTAAATAAAAACATATCCTCGATAAATAAGGACTTATTACTAACTCTGACACTGTTGGCCGAATCTGAATCTATCTATGCACAGTCGGGAACCTGAGCGTCTGAACCTATGATATAAGACATCATAACTCAAAGAGAAAGTATGTGTCAGTACGTGGAATGTACTGGTATTCTAGATGAGGTAAGGCTGAATGTAAAGGTTCATATACATTAATAATAACTGACTAAATGATATAGACTAACTGAATATGAGAGTACATAGATAACTAAACTACTATAAACACTAAGCATGCAATACTACGCATGTACATGTACACTATAACTGAGCTTGTCTGAAGCTAAGAACTGAGTTCTGATACTGAGTAACTGATATTTGAAGTTACTGATAGCTGAGTTACTATTACTAATTCAATGTATCTAACAGTCTTGATTCTGTATAACTGAACTGAGTTCTATACTGAGACTAAAACTGAAACTGTGGGAAGTAATCATCTAACTGACATGCCCCTTTTCTGAATAGATTTAGGGTCCAACCTGTAACCTTAACTGGAAGGGTGTTAGTACTGTACCACGGGTCAAGACACTGAAGAGTTACCCTCATCTGGCAGGTACTCTAATAAGAACGGTGGAACCCTCAACTGGCAGGTTAAAACACCTCATCAACCCTCAACTGGTAGGTTTGATGTCTCAACCTACGCTGGCTATGTAGTTCTAGAATGCAAGTATTTATTATAAGGATCACCCCCTCTATTAGCAGGTGAGCCCCCATCCTTGGGTTCACTTGGTGCTGAATCCTACTCTCAACTAAAAAATACTGAACTCAGTATACTGAACTGGACTGATACTGAGTTTACTGAGTTTTCCTGAGTTCTGTACCTGACTAAGTTCTACTGAGTTCTGTAGCTGACTGAATTCTGTTAATTATGACATGACTGATACTATTCTGTAACTGATACTAACTCTAGGTAAATAACTAGATTGTCAGGTATTAAATACCACAGGACTCGATAGCATAAAAATAAAGCATAGCATAATCTTGTAAGACATAACAATAATTACTTGTCCATAATTCATTCATAGAGACATTTTACAAAGCACTTGTAGGGCATAAGCTTGTACATATACTAGCATGTCATGATTTCACCATTTAATTCACATGGACTTTCTATCAAACACTTGGGAAGCACAACTTAATGCACATAATCATGGATAACATATTAACATTGCAAATACAGTGCCTAAACTTGCAAATTCATGGGTTTTACCATGCAATTCATATAATTCCTCATAAAAACTATTCTAATTTCATGAATCTTATAATAATCATGGATTGGAAACCTAATTAACATCATAGACATGAATACAATCAATTTCAAACATGGGAATTCACAATTCCGTAAGCTTGTAGTTTAAAAAAGAGATTCTTGAACTCTATGGGTGAAAGGTACCCATAGGTGAACACCTAACATACCTGGGAATATTAGTTCTTGATGTTCTTGGAGAAATCCTTGAGCTTTGTTCTTGATTTTTGAAACTAAGGTTTTGTACTCTTGAGATAGAATGATTTAATTTGGGGGGAAATGAGTAAAGAATGACTTAATAACATTTTTAGGGATTAAATCCCTTACTAGGCATATTAAATTCATGGGAAAAAACTGGTTTATCCCTAGACGAAACTTTTAATTTTCGTCAATTTTTTTTGACCTGGGGCCCTAGCGTAATGCGGCACTATCGCGACGTGTCACTGGAAATTGACAACTGGGAATGTGGATGGTATCGCGATGCTGTGGTATCGCGTTTCCACACTAGATGTGACCTGGAAGTTCACCGCGACGCGGTGACATCCCGTAGCTTCACTGGAAAAAGGATAATTATGAAATTGAGCCTTGGCGCAATGCGCCATGACCACGGAGGCTCACTAGATTTGACAATTGCCATTTTGTCATACTCCACGATGCACTGAAGTTCCAGTTGGCACACTGCTTTACAAAATTGCTCTAACTCTTTGCCCGGATATTGGATTTTGACAAATTTTATATCGTTGAAAAGCTAACTAAATTTTCTACGCATTGGCAAGCTCTAAACAAAAAAATACTAAGTATTTCAAAAATTTTATAATGGATAACTCATAGACTGAGATTTAATTTAATCTAGGGAAATATGGGATTTTACAATAAACCTTCAAAACTCTTTTGGTTACTTTTCATCAATTTAATCTCAATTGTGAGCTGGAAATGAATAGTTGTTTAACACAAGTCCCTGTGGGATCGATACTTCAATAATACAAGAACAAACCTAGAAACACAAAAACCAACCACTAAAAGGCAAAAACAAATACAAAAAAAATCGAAATTAACAACAGATAGAAGAAAGGAGAAGAAGTAGAAGACTCAAAACACTCACAGACACTTCGGATTCAACATAAAAGAAGAGAAAATTGCATTAAAAATAAAGGATAGTAATGATACATAGATCTTCAACAATAGATGGCACCATGGTTTGTTTCAAACACCTATACACACACCACCAATGAAGACAACACCCAACTCTTAGGTGGACCAAAGGAATTCACACTCCTCAATCACACTTTTTTTCCCAATTGATCAACACAAGTGAAATCCATCAAATGTATTAATCTCTCAAGTTTCGGCTACACTACACTAAGATAAAGGAAACTATAAACTACAAAATACACTAAGAGTAATACTCAATTTCAATTCATCAAAGTAAGAGAAGATAATTTGTCTATTTATACTATTACATAGTAAATATTAAAAATACCCTTAATGAATAAGGGAATTGGGGTGCCTCTTAAGTGTAACTTTAATGTGTAAAATTTCTTCTATACCTTTCACTTGAGGCGCCTCTTGAGTGTAAAGGTTCTCCACCTAGTTTCCCTTAAACAAGTCTTCAAAATGGTCCAAAAGGTCTTCAATCACTTGTCAATTCTGAAGCTTGAACCTTTGATAATTTATTGTACTCTTTTGTACTCTTTATGCTTGTATCATCCTCTCTATCTTGAAAGTAATTTTTCCTCAAATTCAGATCTTACAAAACCAAGGTGAGAGAAAAACAAGCACACAATCCTCTTGGTAGGAGGGTTAGTATTAGTACCACACTTATATCATCAATCCATAGTTGTTCACACTTAATATACACTCACATATCCTTGGTATTCAACATGAAAAGCTTAGCATAAAGGATACCAAAGAAGTGAATATCATCAACATTAAAAGAATATAAGCATGAATCGAAACTACACCTCCCACACCCCATAAGTACACCGGGAGCAAATTAAATTAGTAGACTAGGGTCTAAACTGAGAGGATCCATTCCTTTCACTAGTCTATCAAGCTAAGGGGGTATATATTAGAAATACAACCAATAATCCTTTGTTATGATCATGAAATACTTACTACAAGCATCACAAAGGACATGGTTAAGAGCGACAACAAGGAAAAAGGAATGCAATCAAAACCCAACCTTTCCCACCCCAATAGTATACCGGGATCAAATGAAAGAAATAGAAATAGATCAAAACCAAGGTTAGCCATTCCTTTTACTAGAGAATAAAACACACAATCACCCAAGTCATTTATCACAACTTTGACGTACACATGGTCACTACGAACAAGACTAATATCATGGCTTTCATCACACAAGTTCAAAGGACCATACTCATTATCTAGATCAACATTACAAGCATCAACACCTACTTGAGAGATTTTAAGCATATCATTCACATGTTCAAGTAGTGAGTTATTCTTAGGTCATCATTGAACATTATACACAACAAGAGAACTACCAAGAAAAGTAGCACTTAATTTTACACTATGTAATCTCAAATTCACATCACCTTGGCTACTAATAGCAACATCACAACATTTTAATGTTAAGGGAGTGTAGAATGTACCAATTTTACCTTACTTTGTACTATGACAACCCATTTGTTTTTCACAATGGCCAAATAATGTGTGACTACTCTTTTCACTTGGTAATGGAACCTTATTCAAGTTATAAGCTCTAGAATTAGATGGACACAAATCGTTCTTATGAAAAGAATTGAATTGATCATCTAAAGGATCAACTAGTGCTTGCGTACTCACAACAAGAGCTTGGTCCTTAGGCAAACTAACAACACCAAGAGCATCACAAAAGGAATATTCATACACTCCTACACTAAGGAATTCCAAAACTACTCCACCTTGAACACTACTATCCACATTACCACAATACAAGTTTCTAGGAGTGTAGAGAATAGCTTTGTTACCTTGTAGATCATGGGAAGTGTGTTCTTCACTTGGTTTTGCATTATGGCAGCCTTCATGCTCCTCATTACAAGGGAATACGTCAAGGTCTCCCTTTGGACTCACGTCTTCATCACTTATCCTAAAATTGGAATTTTCGGCCAACGGCTTGAAGAGAACTTCCTTGGGCTTCTCCTTGGGACTTCTAGGGTCTTTTTCTGAACATGAGAAGAGAAAATACTAGGAAAATGCTAGTATTTTGATTAGTGAGTAATAAGGGTCCTATGTGGGCAAGACCCATAATCAATTGTGACTTTTCCCTTCCAACTTCACTACCCACGATCTCTTTTTCCCTTTCCCTCTTTTCTTCACACTCTTTTTGTATCTCACCACAAAATTTCTCTCCATCTTGAGGCTTGGCCTCATTATCCTTGGATCCTAATTCTTGCTCTCCTTCTACTTGAATGGGGAGATTTTGGTTTTGTGGAACTTAGGGAGGATGCATTGGATTTGGTTGGTGATGAATTTGGAGTTGTGTCATGGGATTTTGTGAAGGTTTTGGTGGACATAGTCTATCCAAACCCTAATTTATTCTAGTCATGTATCCCTTTATTGAAGCCATATCACCCTTCATGGATTTTATTCCCGTTCATACCATCTTGATCTCATTTTTGAAGTCAAGGTTAAGAGCCTCAAGTCGAGCCAAGATGGGCCCTCCAATGTCATTTCCTAATGGTTGAGCACTTGAACCCTCGGGTTCCATGATTAAATTACCTAAAGAATAAGCAAAAACAGCAAAGGAAATACCTACAAAATGAATAATCAAGTTAGTTCAAAAGAGCCTCACCACTCTCACACTCAGTTCTTACCTCACACTTGGTCTCACAAGTGTTGAAATTTGGCATGTACTTGCAAGTGAATGAGTGATGAATCTTCTTTGGCCCAGAATCAATTTTTATTTGATATGACTTAAATAAAAATGATGTACAAATTTGAACCAACAAACTACTACGAATTGAAAATGAGAAAAGCACACAAAAATCGAAGACAAGAAATAAATGAACTCTAGACTAATTACCAATCTAGTAGGTACTTACTAGTTTGCTAATTAATGGTAGAATTTAACACACAAGAAACTAGAATAAAAAATTAGAAACTAGAAAATCTACTTAAGAACTCAATTTGGCCAATTACACTTGATGATGTGGCATTCTTTGATTGGACATGGTTTTCAAAATTTCAATTACAAATGCCTACACCTTAGGGAAGAAGAGAAAAACGCTTTGGGAAGGAAAAACATCAAGTTTGGAGCCCTTTTAAAGATCCAATTTGAATTCAAAAGATTGGTCCCCCCCCCCCCCCTTTTGTACTTGGTTATCTCCTTTGTCTTCTTTCTTCTTTTGGTTGACAATGAATATGCCAAGGAATATTCTTCCACAAACACCAAGTACACTCTCTTTCCTCTCATTTTTTGGATCAAACACCTCCCTTGAACATTCTTCTTCAACAAGATTGGATGAACATAGAAAAACAAGATGAATATTCAACGGTTGACCAACGTTTGACTTTTACTCAAATGAACCCGAACCTTCAATTTTTTATATATCTAGGTTCCTTAGGTCAAGATGATCTCAAATATCACAAAATCAGCAACAACCAACATCCAAAAATATAAAACCACACGGATCTATCTCCTTTAGAACTTCAAGACGCCATATCCATGTTGGATCTAGCTCAAAATGCCTAAATCTTGTTCCAAGAGTAGATCTGGACTCCCTTGGTTCTAGAGAGCAAGGATCTAGCACAAGAAACTTTCAAAACAAAACAAAAATGTGTAAATCTAAGGATTAAATTTTGGATCTACCACCTAACACAACTAGACACCATTTTTTTTTTGAATGTTCTTTGGTTTTGACTTTTTTTTGTGAGATTTTCTTAATAAGGACACTAAAACCAAGATTTAGGGATGTAGGAACAACCCTAACCAAGGCTTTGATACCAAATGATACAAGAACAAACCTAGAAACACAAAAACCAGCCACTAAAAGGAACAAACAAACACAAAAAAAATCTGAAATTAACAACAAATAGAAGAAAGGGGAAGAAGTAGAAGACTCAAAACACACATAGACACTTCGAATTCAACATAAAAGAAGAGAAAATTGCATTGAAAGTAAAGGATAGTAATGAGACATAGATCATCAACAATAGATAGCACCAAGATGTGTTTCAAAAACCTAGACACACAACACCAATGAAGACAACACCCCAATCTTAGGTGGACCAAACGAATTCACACTCCTAATTCACAACTTTCTTTCCAATTGATCAACACAAGTGAAATCCATAAAATGTATTAATCTCTTAAGTTTCGGCTACACTGCACTAAGCTAAAGAAAACTTTGAACTACAAACTACACTAAGAGTAATACTCAACTTCAATTCATCAAAGTCTAATAAAATAGAAGCTAATTTGTATATTTATACTATTACATAGTAAATGTCAAAAATGCCCTTAATGAATAAGGGAAATGGGGCACCTCTTAAGTGTGACTTTGGTGTGTTAAATGTCTTCTATACCCTTCACTTGAGGAACCTCTAGAGTGTTAAGGGTTCTCCTCCTGTAACGCCCCAAAATCCTGTCTCGGAGCATCACACGGTACTTAAGGCTACAAGTAGCCCCAAGCTAACCCTTTGAGTCTGCTACTTAGTATAAAACTTACTTAAAGATAATGAGAGCAAAATAAGGAATCATATCATATCATGTCTAACAGAAACCTGAATGAACACTGTAAAAGTTACAAAATACTGCAAATATAAACATACTGAACATCTAGTCTGACAAAGCCTTTACTACTCAACAAACTAAAGAGCCATTAGGAAAGATCCCCAACTGACTCTAACTGAATTGAAAGTAGACCCTCAAACCATGAGGGCTCACCACAGTGGAGATGTAGATAAAGGTACTCTGGATCGCTGATGCTGCTGGGACTAAGCACCTGAACCTACATTATGAGACAATGTAGCACAGAGACATTTATGTGGATTAATACTTGGGAATGTACTGAGTATATGGGGGTATATGAAATTAAATAATCCATATCATAAATCTTTATAGAAAACATGCATACTATAATAGGTAACTGACATAGCTTGAATAAGATCCTCATAAAACATGAATAGAAAACATACTATATATAAATCACGTGAGTTATTTTACATTATTATAAATCTATAATTTTTCTTTGTACTCAAGCTTGCTAACTAGATAAAGTCTGAAAACAACAACCTTCAAAACATACACTTTAGTCTTATGGAAAACAAGGAGCTTCTTTGAAACTTAAAGATTATAGCACTTGAGAACCTTAGAAATATTAGAATCATTGCTTTTGAAATACATGTACTTTTACTTTAAGTAGAGTAGGTACTACTTTGGTAGATTTTTCTAACCGACATAAACCATGTGAGCCACATGGAGTCCAACGTCTTGCTCACGTTGGGAAGAGCTGTTCTATCCTTTTCATCAGAGTAGAACCTCAACTTTTAGTGATCACTAACTTAACCCACTTAGGGTAAATCAAATCCCATGGTGGCTCATAGTTCTAGGGCATGACACCTCGGAATCAAGCCCAACTCGGTGCTAAGTACAACTCCCATATTAGGCTCAGAACTTTTAGGAAAAATCTACCTTATACAATTCAACATTATGAAATGGGAGCCAATATGCTTCCCTTTAAATTAGATAGCAAGATATGGATTCCTTTCTTAACTTAGGATGAAAATCAACTCTTTTCTTTAAACTTTAGTAGACTACCTTTAACAGCTTTGAAACTTCAATGATATGGAGATATCAATACTATTCTTGAAATACTATAGAATATATCAAAATTCATTCTTGGACCTTCAAACATTTATATACATTCAAGAAATTTCAATTCAAAATAGAGGGTAAGTCATGACTTCAATCTTAAGAATATTCCAAACATCAATCATGGAAGGAATATGCAATTCATAACATTAATTCTCAATTCAAATTATAAAATAGGTGTAGTATCATATAATTCAAGACTTGAACTAATCCATAATCTCATATTCTTGAAATATAGCAATTTAGGCATAATTTATCTTGAAACATTAAAATCTTTTAAGAAAAAATAAAACTTTGGGCACAAGAATGGAAGAAGTGTTCTTGTTCAAACCCCACATACCTCAAATTATGAACTTTGATGAATAAGATTGCTTGAGACTCTTTCTCATACTTTTGGATGAGGGTTCTTGAAGCCCTTGACTTGGGGACCTTGAATCCCAACTCAATTCGTGAAAACTATGTTGGATTCTTAAGATTTTTGGAAGAGGTTCTGGGTACTTAGGGTTTTTGTTGAGAGAAAACTTGAGAAAAAACTAATAGAATGCTTGTAAATGACTTCAATTTAGTGTTTGTACGGTTTAAGAGGCTTGAAAAAAGTCCAAAGTGCCCTTTTTAACTCCTGAACAAAGATCAAAAAATTAAACTGGAAAACCAGATTCTATGGGCCACCACGACGCGCCACTATCGCGGTAGCTCACTGGAAATTTACAAATAGGATTCTTGGGGTCACCGCGATGCGGAACCATCGCGTTGTCCCACTAGTTGGGACCTAGAACTTCAGCGCGATGCTCCATAGTCATGCTAGGGTACTGTAATTTGACAATTTCTAAATAGACCACCTCCATAACGTGCCAAGCACTAAAGTAACGGTGCTTTATGACTAGGACTTAAATTAGCGATAACTTCTTACTCAGTTATCGGATTGGCCAGATCTTACATCGTTTGAAAGCTAATTAAATTTTCCACATGATAAAAAGTCAAAATTAGGGATATTCTATATGGTTTAAACGTTACACACTTAGGAAGTCATTACTTTGCCTTCTAGATATGAAATTAAGCTTAAGGAAAAGTTTGATGGTATTACAATATCTCCCCCTTAGGAACGTTCAACCTCGAATGACGCTCATCAAGATAAGATTACGGAGGAAATGAGTATGCATAGCTAAGCAACTTGCAAAACGGACTCTCTATCATTCTAAACTCTTGAATACTTCGGAGAATGCTTGAACTTATATTAAGAATAGCTATATAACTGCAATTTTGATTAGAAAGGGGTTGTATTAAGGAAGAATGATACCTTCGACTTTATCTGAACTTTTGAAGAATAGGTATGGGTACTTAGATCTCATATCTAACTCAGTTTCCCAAGTAGCACCCTCAACTGATTGGTTTCACCACAACACTTTGACCAAGGGAGCCTCTTTATTTCTCAGTCTACGAATCTAGTGGTCTAGAATCTCAATTGGAATCTTTTAAAATGAAAGACTAGTCGGGATACCTGGGCTCTTTGAAGGATCCACAACAACGGAATCACCAATGTGCTTCTTAAGCATGAGACATGAAAGATAGGATGCACAACTGACAACTCTACGAGCAACTCAAGCTCGTATGCTACTCTCCCCACCCAAATTAAGATTTTATAGGGGCCAACATACCGGGGACTAAGCTTTCTCTTCTTGCCAAACCTTTTTACCCCTTTCATGGGCGAGATTTTTAGATACACCAAGTCATTAACTTCAAACTCAAGGTCTCTTCCTCTAACATTTGTATATGACTTATGACGACTCTGGGCTGTCTTTAACCTTTCTCTAATCAACTTTACCTTCTCCATAGCCTCAAACACTTCATCAGGTCGAATTAAAGTATCCTCACCCACTTTAAACCAACCTATGGGTGATCTACATTTTCTACCATACAAAACCTCAAATAATGCCATCTTGATGCTAGCATGGTAACTATTGTTATAGGCAAACTCAATCAATGGTAAATGCTCATCCCAAATACCTTTGAAGTCAAGGGAACATGCTCTCAACATATCCTCCAAAGTTTGGATGGTCCTCTCAGCCTGACCATCTTTCTGCGGATGAAAAGTTGAACTCAAATAAACTTGGGTACCAAGACCCTTATAGAACTTCCTCCAAAACTGAAAAGTAAACTGAGTACCCCTATCTGAGATGATAGATAACGGAACTCTATACAACCTGACCAACTCCCGAATTACAATCTAGCATAATCCATAGTTGTATAGGATGTATGCACGGGAAAGAAATATGTTAACTTAGTTAACCTGTCTACAAGAACCGAAATAGAATTATGATGACGACGTGAAAGAGGTAAACCAGTCACAAAATCCATATTCACCTCTTCCCACTTATAAGTGGGTATACCAAATTCTTGCATTACACCACTAGGTCTCTGTGATCAACCTTAACTTGTTGGCAAGTCGTACACTTAGCCACAAAATCTGCTATGTCCTTTATGCCACTCCACCAATAGATTTCCCGCAAATCACATTAATCTTGGTAGCACCGGGATGAATAGAATATGGAATGCTATGCGCTTCAGCCATAATTCTCTACCTCAGATCATCAAAACAAGAAACACACAATCTACCCTGCAACCTCAACTCACCATCTCCCCCTTGAGAAAAAACCTCTACCTTTTGGTCCGTAACTGACTTCTTCAGTCTGACCAAACTAGAATCTAAGTCTTGCTTCTCCTTCACTTCTGAAACTAAAGAGGGTTCGGAACTACTCCACACCAAAATACTCCCCTCAGCAGAGTCAAGCAACCTAATACCCAATCTAGCTAGACATTGCACATCATGAGCTAACCCTTTCTTACCTTCTCTACATGAGAAACACTACCCATAGATAACCTGCTAAGGGCATCTGCCACTACATTGGCCTTGCCCGGCTGATACAATACACTCATATCATAATTTTTTAGTAATTCTAACTATCTTCCCTGCCTAAGATTTAACTCCCTCTAAGAAAACACATACTGCAGGCTTTTGTGATCAGTGAACATATCCACATGAACACCATAAATGAAATGTCTCCAAATTTTCAAAGCAAACACTACAATAACTAATGCAAGATCATGGGTTAGGTAGTTCTTTTCATGTGGCTTTAACTGTCTAAAGGCATAGGCTATAACCTTACCTCTCTACATTAACACATAACCCAAATTAACTCTAGAGGCATCACAATACACCATAAAACTATTCGTACTATCAGGCAAAGTCAACACAGGGGCTGAGGTGAGTCGAGTCTTTAACTCCTAAAAACTCTTCTCACAGGAATCTGACTAAAGGAACTTAACATTCTTTTGGGTCAACCGGGTCATAGGAAATGCAATAGAAGAGAAACCTTCAACAAAATGGCGATAATAGCCAGCTAGACCCAAGAAACTCCTAATGTCAAATGGAGTGATAGGCCTAGGCCAATTTCTTATGGCTTCTGTCTTTTTGGGATCAACTCTAATGCCTTCGACTGAAATAATATGACCCAAAAAAGCTACTGACCTTAGCCAAAATTCACACTTGCTAAATTTGGCAAACAACTGATGATCTCTAAGAGTTTGCAGGATAATTCTAAGATGATCTGCATGGTCATCCTCAATACAAGAATACACAAGAATATCATCTATGAAAACAATGATAAATACATCAAAATACTATTTGAACACTCCATTCATGAGGTCCATGAAAGCTGCTGGAGCATTGGTTATCCCAAAATACATGACTAGAAACTCAAAGTGACCATAATTGGTTCAGAAGGCTGTCTTTGGGATATCACACTCTCTTACTTTAAGTTGATAATAGTTGGATCTAAGGTCTGTCTTCAAGAAATAACTCGCACCTTACAAATGATCAAATAGGTCATCAATTCTTAGAAGAGGATATTTATTCTTGACTATAACCTTATTAAGCTGACGATAGTCAATGCACATATGCAAAGAACCATCTTTCTTTTGCATGAATAGAACAGGTGCGCCCCAAGGTGACACACT
The DNA here is from genome assembly GCF_002878395.1 of Capsicum annuum. Classification (NCBI taxonomy): domain Eukaryota; kingdom Viridiplantae; phylum Streptophyta; class Magnoliopsida; order Solanales; family Solanaceae; genus Capsicum; species Capsicum annuum. Next base: position 70,624,256 of record NC_061116.1, read on the forward strand.
GGACCTTATAAAACCTTTATCTAGAAGATCTTTGAGTTGCTCTTTCAACTTCTTAAGCTCTGTAGGTGCCATATGGTAGGGAGCAATAGAAATAGGTTGAGCATTAGGAAGAAGGTCAATCCCAAATTCTATCTCTTTATTGGGAGGTAACCCTGGGAAATCTTTGGGAAAAATATCAAGAAACTCATTAACAATGTTGGCTGACTGAATGTTTGGAGCCTCGGACCTAGTGTCCTTAACTCGAACTAGATGATAAATGCAACCTTTGGATATTAGCTTTTTGGCTTTGAGATGGATATAAAATGACTCTTGGGAGATACTGAACTCCCGTACCACTCAAAGACTGGCTCATCCGGAAATCAAAACTTAACCACATGGGTATGACAGTCTATAGACGCGCAGCAGGATTGAAGCCAATCCATATCTAAAATAAGGTCAAAATCTATAATGTCCAACTCTATCAAATCAGCAAGTATGACTCTATGAAGAATAATAATGGGACACTTTTTATACACTTATTTAGAAACAAATGACTCCCCCACCGGAGTAGAAACTAGGAAAGGTTAGTAATATTTTTGGGACTTATTTCAAAACTCACAGCTATAAGTAGGGTCGCATAATAGAAACTTGACCCGGGGTCTAACCAAACATAAATATCAAAGTAAAAGACACGAAGCATACCAGTAACAATGTCAGGTAAATCCTTTTACTCCTGGCGAGAAGGTAGGGCATAGAATATGTTCTGGCGTTAACCGCCAGCAGTATTGGAAGAAGTGCCCTGAGTAGGAGCTGGACAAGCTAAAGGAGCTGGGGCACTATTAGCCTGAGTCTGAGGTCGCACATCTTTGATCCCCTGCCTGGCATACAGACACTCTCTAAATCTGTAGGCTAACTTGCCATAATTAAAACAACCCCTCTATTCATCCAAACACTCGTCGGGATGTGTCCTACCACACTTAGCATAGGGAGAATAATTAGGCCTGTTACTTACACTGTTCTGGGACTTGGACATAGAAGGACTGTTCCCTTACTCCTGCCTATTTCTGGAAATAGGAGCACTAGATGACAAAGGTGCTGGCATAGATGAATGGCTCTGAAACTATGGAGGGTTCCCTCCATGGGACCTAGCCTGACTATACTCATGCTTCTTAGATTTAGCCCTCTTGTGTCCTCTCAATCTATCTCTTTCCCTGATCTTATCTGCCTTTATTTGCTGGGCATAAATCATCAACCTAGCAAGATCCATGTCCCTGTTGAGCATAACAGTCCTACACTCTTTGAACACCAGTTCAGATACTCCAATCATGAATTTACTCATACTAGCTCAGGTGTCAGAAATCAAAGCAGGAGCATATTTGGCTAAAAGGTTGAACTTTAAGTAGTACTCCTTGACAGTCATAGAGCCCTTTCTTAAGTTCATGAATTCCTCCATCTTTGATTCCCTCATCTCTAGCGGGAAGAACTTGTCCAAGAACACATCTTGGAACACCTGCAAGTAATGGGAGCATCATCTTCCACTTTATTCTTCTTCCATGCAACAACCCAGTCATATGCAATATCTTTCAACCTGTAAGACGCCAACTCCCACACTTTCTTCCTAAAAACATGCATCACCGGTGTGATTTTCCTTACCTTCTCAATGTATAACTATGGGTCCTCACGTGCCTTAGACCCATAAAACTCTAATGGATTCATCCGAATGAAATCATAAATTCCAACAGTAGCTAAATCACCTCCTTGCTTGTGAGTAACTTCAGCCTGGTTATTAGCTTGAACATTCATGGTGACTGCTTAGGCTAGCGCCTAAAAAGCTGCATGAAACACAGCATGAGACAATTTCATTCAAGGGATTAACAGGCTGGGGTTGCTCGTTATTTTTTTAATAGGCATTCTCTCTTTGGGGAGGCATTTTTTCAAATAATAGAGCACAAATCAATAGCTGGGAGAGACAACTATAGGCATGATAGAATCTAAAAGAAAGAAACAACTTTTTTCTTAAAATGTCTTAGAGCCTCTTTCTCATAGATGTCGCGCACTACACATCGATGATCAAGACTCTACTTAACGTGACTTTTCAGAATTCCCAAGACTCTTTAAACCTTCGACTTTGATACCAAGTTTTTAACACCTCGAAATCCTATCTCAGAGCATCACACGGTGCTTAAGGCTATAAGTAGCCCCAAGCTAACCCTTTGAGCCTGCTACTTAGTATAAATCTTACTTAAATATAATAAGAGAAAAGTAAGGAATCATGTCATATCATGTCTAACAAAAATCCGAATGAGTATTGTAAAAGTAACAAAGTACTACAAATCTAAACTTACTGACTATCTAGTCTGACAAAGCCTCTACAACTCAACAAACTAGAGAGTCATTGGGATAGATCCCCAACTGACTCAAACTAAATTGAAAATAGTAGAACAATTACTAAAAATATAGAAGTATCTGGAGATAGGCCCTCGAACCATGAGGACTCACCATAGTGGAGATGTAGATAACGGAGTACAGTATCACTGACACTGCTAGGACTGAGCACCTGAACCTACATTATGAGACAATGTAGCACACAGGCATATATGTGGATCAGCATTTGGGAATTAAATAAGTATGTGGGGACGTATGCAATTAAACAATTTATATCATGTCTTTATAGAAAATATGTACGATATAATAGGTGACTCAGATAGCTTGAATAAGATCCTTATAAAACATGAATAGAAAATATTCGATATAAATCACGTGAGTCATTTCACTTTATTCAAAATCTGTACTTTTTCTTTGTACTCAAGCTTGCGAACTGGATAAAGTCTTAAAATGACAACTTTCAGAACATACACTTTAATATTATGGAAAACAAGGAGCTTCTTTGAAACTTAAAGATTATAGCACTTGAGAACCTTAGAAATATTAGAATCATACCTTTTGAAATACATGAACTTTTACTTTTAGTAGAGTAGGGACTACTTTGAGAGATTCTTCTAACCGACATAAACCATGTGAGCCACATGGAGTTAAACGTCTTTTCCACATTGGGAAGAGCTGTTTTATCCTTGACATCGAACTAGAACCTTTACTTTTAGTGATCACTAGCTTAACCCACTTGGGGTAAATCAAATCTACGGTGGCTTGTAGTTCTGGGGCATGAGACCCCAAAATCAAGCCTAACTCAGTGTTAAGTACTACTCCCATACTAGGCTCAGAACTTTTAGGGAAAATCCACCTTATACAATTCAACATTATGAAATGGGAGCCAATATTCTTCCTTTTAACTTAAATCACAAGATGTGGATTCCTTTCTTCACATAGGATCAAAATGAACTATTTTCTTCAAACTTTGGTAAACTATCTTTTATAAGCTTTGAAACTTCAATGATATGGACATATCAATACTATCTTGAAATACTATAGAGTTTATCAAAATTCATTCTTGGACATTAAAACATGTATATATATTCAAGAAATCTTAATTTAAAATAGAGGGTAAATCATGACCTCAATCTTAAGAGCATTCCAACATCAATCATGGAAGGAATATGCAATTCATAACATTAATTCTTAATTAAAATCATAAAATAGATATAGTATCATATAATTCAAGATTTGAACAAGTCCATAATCTCATATACTTGAAATATATCAATTTAGGCATAATTCATCTTGAAACATTAAAATCTTTTAAGGAAAACCAAAACTTTAAGCACAAGAACGAAAGAAGTGTTCTTATTCAAACTCCACATACCTCGAATTAGGAACTTTGGTGAATAAGCTTGCTTAAGACTCTTTCTCGTACTTTTGGATGAGGGTTCTTAAAGCTCTTGACTTGGGAACCTTGAATCCCAACTCAATTTGTGAAAACTATGGTGGATTCTTGAGATTCTTGGAAGAGGTTCTGGTAACTTAGGGTTTTTATTGAGAGAAAACTTGAGAAAAAACTAATAGAATGCTTGTAAATGATTTTAATTTGATGTTTGTACAGTTTAAGAGGCTTGGAAAAAATTCAAAGTGCCCTTTTTAACTCCTGAATGAAGCTTGAAAAATTGAACTAGAAAACTCGATTTTATAGGCCACTATCGTAGTGGCTCACTAGAAATTGACAAATGGGATTCTTAGGGTCACCACAATGCGGAACCATTGCATTGTCCCACTAGTTGGGACCTGGAACTTTAGTGCAATGTGCCACAATTGCACTAGGCTACTGGAATTTGACAATTGCTAAATAGACACCCTCTGCGACATGCCAAGCACTAAAGTGATGGTGTTTTATGACTAGGACTTAAATTATCCATAACTTTTTGCTCGGTTATTGGATCTGGGCAAATCTTATATCATTGGAAAGAAAATTATGTTTTCCATAAGATAAAAAGTTGAAATTAGGGAAATTCTATATGGTTTAAACATCACACACTTAGGAAGTCATTCCTTAGCCTTCTAGAGATGAAATTAAGCTTAAGGAAAAGTTCGGGGGTATTACACCTCCTAGCTTCTCTTGAACAAGGCTTCAAAAATTCACCAAAAGGGCTTTAATCACTTGTCAATTCTGAAGCTTGAACCTTTGATAATGTCTTGTACTCTTTTGTGCTCTTTATGCTTGTATCAGCTTCTAAAAGATCGCTTCATTACTTGGTGAGACCATGTATACTTGAGTGTGCGCTCGGGCATTGTCAAGTCCCAAGAAATTAAAGAAGAATGGATAATTTTGTGAATATAAGGGTGTATTTATACTAATACCAGGTCCTCGAGTCCTGATATTGCTGCTTGAAACCTATAATCGTAGCATATTTAGATTGAACACTTGAGTTGTGATCACATACATACACCAAAATAAAATTAATTTTCCTACCAAGGGTACCACGTTCATGTCCCTTGGCTTATGATAATAGTGGCACCAGCTGACTACTGAAACTTGTAAAATCCTCACAGTCTCTACCAAGCCCTTGGGATTCATTCGTAATTCCAAATACACTAATGAACTATATAACCACACTAAACTTGAGGTTTTAGACATAATGACATAGTTGTATTTTCCATCTGAGGTCATTTCAATGAAAAGTAGGTCCAACACCTATACATAATTTTCTCAACATTCTGATCAATAGGTCAAAATAAGCTCGGGTGTCTCGAGACCCAAAACAAAGGTCCATCTAGTCTAAAATCAGCATTTCAGAGCTGATGGAGCTGTCAAAGTTCTTATCTGCGGTCAATGACTAGGACTTTTTTTCCAATCCAAATCAGGGATATAAGCCTACAATCCAAACAAATTGTCCGATCACCAAACTGATTATTCCGTCAATTCACAAATGACCTGTAGCCACTGTGGAAAGGCTTGAAATATTGGAAATGCATGTAAATCAAGAAAATAAACAAGAGGGTCACTACAAGCTTCTACTTCTGGGGTCTTTAAAGAGGATTCAATTCTTTTAATTTTTAATTTATGGTTTAAATAGTTTATTTGTTGTGAAAGTATATTGATTCTAAAGACAGTTTTATTTTTCATAAAGTCACTTGTCATTTTTGATAAACTATTCAAATAGAAAAAAATAATCTTCTTTCCCAAACTAGTGGTGTGGATGTCATCTAACTCGGTAGTATAATGTTTTATTTGGATTTTAAAAGGAATACCTAAATATATTTTTTTCATTGATATCTTTGGTTATTCCAAAGGCTGTTATAAAATATATTTCATTATTACAGATGTGTGCTCTGTGTAGTTTATAATTTATTAATAACCTTTTTTCTATTATAGAGAATCCTTTTATAGTACTTATTTCACGGTACTTAGTGGAAATTATTCCTTCAATGATGCATTTTTTATCGGCACTATATCTAATAATGCAATCTTGTGAAATGTGTAATTTTTATTTATAACTAATGTAATGGTTATATGATATAATAATGCAATCTTGTAAATTGTGCAGTTTTTATTTATAAATATTGTAATAGGTGTATGGTAACTTTGGGCATTAACTTTTGTAATTGTATTGATTTTTTATTTGATTTCTAGAGACTTTATGGTTATACTATTTTTTCCTACTTTTGATGTTTATCCAAGATCTAGTTGACATGATTTTGGTTCTTGATTAGATGTTAAATTATTTGGTATTTTATTAGCAACTGATTCTACTCCTAGATTTTTTCTTAACTTCTTTAGCTTTCTTTTTTAGGTGTAGTTATTCTATCTAAAGGTTTTGTATTATTGTCTCTGATTTTTGTTCTTTAAATTTATTTACTGTATCTTTCATGTCAAAGGATTGGATGATTTCTTCATTGAACTATTTATTAAGAATATTTTTCTTTAAATGCTATTAAATACTTTTTCTTAATTTTTGGATCTTCAATATGATCAATCATAGCAGATAAGACCTCCTTGTTACTATTAATGATGATATTTATAGAATGATTATTGCAAGTGCAGAGTGTAGTAGTACATTTACAATAGTCAGTTAATGTATCACTGTTTGCTGTTACTTTATATTTTTTTTTCTTTTTCCCAATCCTTCTCTATATGGTATTAATGCCAAGTTGATCAGGATGGGATATGTGCATGGGTAGGAGAGGCTAAGTCATTACCTTGTCCTAGAGCCTGTCAAAATTAATGTTACTCATTGAATAATCATTTCGCTAGTTAGTGGTTGCTTTTTTTTCATCTATATTCTTGGTTTCATTTCATATGTTGGATAGACATTTAATTGCAGTCTAGATGTTGGCAAGCTTGGATTTTTTTATTGGATTAACTCTATGTATGTGGTGTAATAAAGAGTCAAACTCGGAGGGCATTCCCACTCCAAGAGTATAGGAATAAAATAAAAAAATGTTTGAAGAATAAACAAGTAAATACTACACAAAGAAATAATTATTGAGGACTAAAATCTAAAGTAGATATTTTCCAAGGATAGTGTTGTATCTCTCATATGCATAAACTTAATGAATTCTCTACCAAATTAAAACATTATAAAGATTGTTAATATTTATGCTACCTCTAATAAAATAGATAAATAAAAAGTTATTTACATAATTGGAGTATTCCAAAGAAAAGTTATAATAGAGTCTATAAAACTGGACATTTTGATTTAGTAAATAATTAAAAAACTAAAACTTATGAATCTATTGTTGCCATTAATAAGAATATTCATAATATTAAACTATTAGCAGATGATAATAGTAATAGGTATAGAAAAAATTATAAGTTTCTTCACATAGGTCTTGTCCAAGTAGAAGGTTAAACCATTATTATATTAGGTTTATTTGTTCTTAGATGTCCCATCTAAAAAGATAAAAGGTTATTAAACTTTGATTTGTTATTAGATCTATTACCAAGTAACCTCACCAACATCTTGGTATACTTTAATTGTTATCCTAATTTTTCTATATATATTAATGATTAAAATGTTAAGTATACATTAAGACTAAATTATAAAACAAAAAAATATGAATAGTAAGATCAATATAAGAGAAATATACATCATATATAGAATAAATTATAGATTAATGAAAACTACATTAGATCCTAAGGCTAAAATAGTATTCAATAAAGGCATTACCATTCTTATGGAATCTAAACATAATCACAATAAAACTTTTGACCCAAAAAATGATAAAATTGATGATGTATTAATAAAAAAATAAATGGAATTTAGCCTCCATAACGAAGCCAAAAATTGAAAAAGAAAATTCAAACATAGAGTAAGTAATACAATCTTAGGAAGGATCTATTGATTTAAAAAATTTTAAATTCCAATCTTTTAATCAAGCCTCTTCAAGTAGAAAAATGATCTTTACTTGACCATCAGTCTCCAAATTTATAGAAGAAAAGAAAATATCTTTAGAAGATATAGAAAGAAAATTATAAGATAAAAACTTCTAAATATACTGTTTCCACTAATAAGAATATTGAAAATATTAAATTTTTAGTAGTTGAAGATATTAATAGATATAGAAATTTTTTAAAGTTTTTTCACATAGATCTTTTCCAAGTATCTGTTAAACCATTATATTAATTATGTTTAGATGTTCCTATTTGTCCCCTATTAAGAGATAATAAGTCATTAAACTTGGATGATTCGTTATTAGATGTATTACAAAGTAACCTCTCTAATGGCCCTATACAATTTAATTTTTATCCTAATTTTTTCTATAGTTATTAATGATAAAAATGTTATGAATACATTAAGATTAAATCATAAAATTAAGAACATGAATTGTAAGATTAATACAAAAGAAATATCTATAATATATAGAGTATATTATAGATTAATGAAAACTACCTTAGGCCCCAAGGTTAATATAGTAAGCAATAAAGGAGTTACCATGCTTATGGAAGATAATCATAATCACAATAACACTTTTATCCAAAAAATGATAAAATAGGATAATGTATTAATAAAAAATAATTGGCATTTTGACTCCATAACGGAGCCAAAAATTGAAGAAGAAAATTCAATAAAGAACAAGTAATACAATATCAGGATGGATCTATAAATTTAAAATTTCAAAAATCTCAATCCTTTAATCAATCCTCTTCAAGTAGAAAAATGTCCTTTTCTAGATCATCAGTCTCAAAAGTTGTAGAATAAATGGAAGTAACTTTAGAAGATATAGAAAGAAAATTAAAAGGAGTAGATTTGTTGGAAAAAATTACTAAAGTGGAATATGAACCTAGGATCAAAAGCCTAAAAAATGACTAAGTCCTACTACTAGTGAAATGCTAGGAGTAAAGAAATTTCTATACATGATTTGGTCAGATGAAATATTTGAACCCGACTTTGAATATTTAGATAAACGATGGTAGTCTAAAAAATTTGATTAAAATGCAATGGTATAAGAAAAGATATTCATTAAAAAAAGATTACCCTTTTGGAGAAAATTAGTGCACTAGTATGAAAAGAATAAGATGCAATATTGAATTTTATAAATGGTTTGAATATACAGAAAAATTAGACGATCAAAAGATATCATTAAATATGATTGTTAATAAATCGTATACTAGCGACAAGATAGTTGAATCTGTAATTCCCCATTAGAAGAAGTTAGCCTACCAATAGATGAAAAAGTTGTTACTACACCTTTTAAATTGATATAGTAGATAGGTGACCCTAAAAATAATGATATAAATAGAAAATTCAACTAAATAATTATACAAATTATCTACAACATTTAGTTTCTAGATAAATTCTGGAAAATGAGAATTAATCAACTTTTACAAATAAACAAAATTTGGCCTACCATGATAAAAAGTTAGAGGCTTATCCATTATTTAAATAATCAAAATATTCAAAAAATAAATATCCTAAATTTGAAGAAAAGTTTGAAGTCACGGATGAGTAGAAAAAATTTAAAAAAATAAAATCTTAATCAAAATCCACTAATGATAAAAACTATATTAATACATGTTGGAATTACAGAAAAATAGGACATAAGACTAAAGATTGTCGAGTCCCTAAAAAAAGACAATATAAACATCATAAAACTAAAGGAAGAAGTGATTAATAAATTATTGTACCCTTGAAGAAAATGAAAATAATTCTTCTTCAAAAGAAAATCTTAGTAATGATAACCAACTTAATATAACATATAGGTCAGACAGTGGTGAATCAACTGACCATTGTAAATGCGGCAATGCAATTTGAACTTGCAATATTCATTCCTAAATGTTATTACCAATAATAATAAGGACAAAGAGGTCTTCTCTAAAATGATCAATCATCTTGACGTTCCAACCCTTAAGAAAAATTATTTAGTAGACTTAAAAGATATTGTTCTTTATCAAAAGTTTGATAAAAAAATAATTGAACCCTTTAATATGAAAAGTGTATTGAATAAATTGAAAGACCATAAGTCTGAAACAACAATACAAGACCTTTAGACAAATTTATTAAACATAAAAGAGGAAGTTATACAAGTTAAGCAAAGACTTAACAAATTATAAATAGAATCACTTACTAATTAAATACTAAATGATTTAACATCTAACCAAAACCTAAAATTACATCAATTTGAGCTTGGTGAAATATCAGAAGTAGAAACTAACAATTAAGAAATAGAGTCTCTAGAAGAACCTCCAATAAACAAATTAGGAATAAATAAAATTACTGTAATTAAAGCTCAAAGTTACTAAATACCTAATATATTAATTATAAAAAAAGATTACACAATTCATATGATTGTATTTTTAGATACAGGTGCGCATCAAAACTTCATTATAGAAAGATTAATTCCAACTAAGTACCTGGAAGAAGGTACTGCACGATTATTCTCCGCAATAGAAGAAAGATTAAAAATAAATTATAAACTCCCAAAATAATATATATGCAATGATGGATTCTATTTTATTATTAATTTCATAATAACCAAAGCTATGAATGAAGAGATAATTTTTTGTACCTTTCATAACCCAAATAAAACCTTATACTATCGATCTAGATGGCATCCTGTAAGGCCCTGAAATATCATTCCGAGATGCCACACGGTGCCCAAGGTTACACGTAGCCTCAAGCTAACCCTTTAAGCCAAAACACTACCCTTGGGTTCCAACACAACAACATACACGCTACGCTAAGGATATATATATAAGTACATATCATATCACATCGCACATGGCATGGAATATCGTTAGACTGTACATATATGGAATGTCTATACACAAACCAACCCAACAATACACTAGTCTCACATAGCCTCTATACAGCAAAATCAACGAGCCATTGGGACAAACCCCCAACTAACTCAACAGACCAAAGGGATCACAAAACAACAGCACCAAAACTAGCAACTTGGTTGTAATACCCCGCATGTTTCTAAGCTAGGAAGTGAATAAGTATTACTACATATGAAATCTCCTATCTGTGATTCATAATTGAGTACATGACTTACAATGAATACCCAAGTGATAGGATAGCTTATGATGTATTAAGAATGTTCATATGAGTCACTTAAGAAGTGCATAGGTGACCCAGCAATTGTTGTCCCTATTCAGAGCATCGACATTCAGAACAGCCTCTCTTATAAAGAGATTCCAGTCGAAATCTTAGATTATCAGACTCGTAGATTGAGGAACAAAGAAGTCCCTATAGTCAAGGTTCTTTGGCGAAATTAGTCTCACGAGGGAGCTACTTGGGAAACAGAAGCAGATATGCGTACCAAGTATCCTCACCTCTTCCCCGCCAATTCAGATCAAGCTCAAGGTAACAGTTCTCCTTAAGCTTATTAAGTTTCATGTTTATGTTTCCAGTATAAACTTGGTACCTATTAACCGTTTCATACTCATTCATGCATTCGTGTATCAGTTGTCTGTGCATTAGATATGCACGAGTTCAGTATGTTTAGCATGTCAGTCATGAGATCAAGATTCAGCTCTTCATGTTCAGTTCAGGTTTTATTGTCTTGTATCCCTTCTCAGTAAATTCTCATTTAAGGATGAATGTTCCTAAGGGAAAGATATTGTAATACCCCATATGTTTCTAAGCTAGGAAGTGAATAAGTATTCCTACGTATGAAATCTGCTATCCTGTGATTCATACTTGAGTACATGACTTACAATGAATACCCTAGTGATAGGATAGCTTATGATGCATTAAGCATGTTCATATGAGTAACTTAAGGTAATACAAGCTAAGAGTTTTTGAATCCATCAAGTTTTAGTGTTTGATTTTGCAAGGTTCATTCTTGAATGAGTATAAATTGATGTTAATGTGGTATTTTGGCTGATTTAGACCCACAAAATTATATAAAATCGAATTAGCTTTCCAACGGTACCAATTTCGCATTAATCCAATACCCGAGCGAAAAGTTATGCCCATTTTCGTGAGAGACAGTAAGCATAGGCGATTGGTTAGGCGCCGCCCAACCCAAGCATAGGTGATTGATTAGGTGCCGCCCAACCGAAGCATAGGTGATCACTTGGGCGCCGCCTAAGTAAATTTCAGGTGTCAAAAACACTCCGTCTTGAGTTATTTTAAAGGTAATAAAGTCTTTAAATACTCCTTACATGTTCCTAAACTTAACCCTATGAAATATATATCTTCTAAACATACTGCAATCCTATTTTCATCTTAAATCTCATCATCCAAGAGAACTAAAGGAGAAAAACAACTAGGGTTGCATAATTAAGCTTGAAGAGCCGATTTCAAGGAAATTCCTCCATCAATCATCAAGAATCTTCTTTCTAAGGTATGCGTAGTGTTCATCCATGGATTTCTTTCGTTCATGGAGTTCCAGAATCAACCCTTAAACTACAAAAGCCTGGTTGATTGTGGTGATATGATCATACCCATGTTGATGCTTGTTTGTTTTCCTATTTTTCATTATAAAGTATGATTTCTATATTGTTGGGTGTTGATGATCATGTTGTTGATATTGGGTGATTCCCAAGATGGAATCTTTATATGTTTTTGTGAATTCATGATATCACATGAGTTAGAAACATGTAAATTTGGTTGTTCATGATGTATAATTTGATGAATTCACCTATGCTTAAGATATGCATGTAAGGTGTTTGATAAAATGCCTAAGGAACTAGAAATCATGTAATATAGCTAAATTGTGACTAAGTGAAGGATTCATGATATGCCGTTACATTCCAATGACTTCTATATTATTAATGTGCCTTGTAAATGTTGTAGAAATACTTATGAACTATTCTTATGAGATTATGCTATGTTTACTTGTAAATCCTACTTATGAACAAGATGCATGATAACCACGCAATCCACATGAACTTCCATGCTATTAGTATGTGTTGCCAATATGATTATGCAATGAACATGATATTAAGATTGTGCAAGTACTTCCATGTGATATGAAATCCTTTTCATGCAATACATTGTTGATAACCATGCTTAGTATGAGATCCCTACTTATGATACTATAAACTATGGACTCTACTTTTATGATCAAGTCAATCATGTGTGTCAGTGTCCTTTCATCGATTCCTGGGGGTACTTGTACCAAAAAACTATAGCTGTGTGCCTAGATCCATGTCATGTTTCACGATATCCGAACTCAAGCTATGATTCCATAGACTTCAGTCAGTCATGTGACTCAGGAAAACCTCATGATCTTAGTCAGTTGTCAGAAATCAGTAACATTCCGCCAGTCAACGGAATTCAGTAAGATTAAGTCATGCACAGTCAGTTATTCATGTCCAGTCCCTCCAGATAGGAGCAGAGGTTAGCACCGAGTAAACCCAAGGATGGGAGCTCACCCTCCAGTTCAGGTTGTGATTCTTAGTAGCAATCCTTGTGTTCCAGAACTACATAGCCAGCGCAGGTTGAGACATCTTAACCCGTCAGATTAGGGTTGATGAGGTGGATTAACCTGTCAGTTTAGGGTTCCCACCATTCTCATTTGAGTACTTGCCAGTATAGGGTTCTCACAGCTGTCCTTACCAGTGGTGGGGTATTGACACCCCTCCAGTTGGGGCAAAGATTGGACCCCAGCTTAGCCATAACGGTATACACGGGGCATGTCGGTTAAACACTACTTCCCACAGTTTCAGTATCAGTCTCAGTAAAAGAACTTAGGTAGTTCTTCAGATTTCAGTATATACAAGACTGTAAGATACAGTCGTCCATGTTATCAGTTTCAGTATCAGTCTCAGTAAAAAAACTCAGGGCGTTCTTTAGATTTCAGTATATACAGGACTGTCAGATACAGTCATCCATGTTATTAGTTTCAGTATCAGTCATGACAGTTATCAGTAAACCATGTATTAGCTTACAGGTCATGCTATCACGTATTCATGGTCCCAGTTTCTATATATGTGTGTTTGCACTCCCATATTCATATTTGTCGGTCAGTATTGTTCATGCATGAAATCCTTTACATTCAGACTATCTTCCTCGTATACTCAGTACTCCAGTTGTACTGATGCATTTGCGCTATGGTGCTTTCTTTTTATATTACACCATAGGTTTCGAGACACGAGCTCCAGCCCAGCAGTAGCGGTAGCATTCCAGTCGCAGAGACACAGTGAGGCCTCATTGATTCCAGGACAATATGATTTGATTCATTTATTTATTTCTTTAGTTTAGTTTAGTTTTACGGAGTTAGTTGGAGACATGTTCATTCAACTCCTTATTCAGACAGTTTTGAGGCTTTCAGATTTATTTTCAGATTTACATTCAGATTTAATTGTTTTGGGTATTTTTCCCCACATGATTTTATTTAGTTGAACCTTATGGCCTTACAGCTCTATGTATTCTGCATTATTATATCATGATTTGCAGTATACAGGTACAGATATCAGTCATGGATTAGTTTGTGGTTCCCCGGAGTCATGAGCACTGTGTAGCATTTCGGTTTAGCGAATTAGGGTGTTACATGGTCCTTGAACCATCAGGACTCACCACTGAAGGAACGTAGATACAACACTCAGATATCACTGTCGAGGCTGCCGGTGAGTACCTGAACCTGCATCATGGTAAGAATGTATCCCATAGAGAAATATGTGGGTCAGCACAAGAAACGTACTGAGTATGTGGGGGCTCATGCAAAATATAAATAATATCATAAATTTCATAAAAACATACATACGGACCATAATGACACACCTGGCTTGAGTGACATTGAATCATGCAACTCATAACATCTTAGATAGGAAATGTAGGAGAAAAACCTCATAAATCATTATAGATCATCATAAGCAACTTGACTTACCAGATCAAAACTCGGAGTGACTCGGTATTTCAATAAACATGACTCTTATGGACAGGGGAGTTTTCTATAACCGAAAACCCCACGTGAGCTACGTGGAATACCAATGTTTGAAACCCTCATTGGTGGGAACATCATACTCTTTGCTAGGGAGTACGACCTTAAAACTACAATAATCATAATCGGGCTCTCTGGCCAATAATATCATCATCAAACAACCTTACGGTGGCATATAGGTTTGGGGAAATACTAAATTTCCCTCTCGGTGCTAAGTACTACTCCCCGATAAGCTCAGAATGCATTAGGAAATCCACCACAACATCACAAGGGTCTATCATAAAGACCACATCAAATCACTTTCTCATTTATCAAATCATATCAATTTGTGGATTCCTAACTCAACACATTTTAGCTCAAAACATTTTAATCTTCCTCAACATCAACAAGGTATCAATGCATTGAACCATAACCAACTCGACATTTGGACAAGGATATGAAGACTCAATATATAATATTTTCAACAATTTAACTCATCAAAACCATCTGGAAAATACCAAGACTCATTGCAACTTCAATATCAACATTTCTCAATTTGCCATCCAACTCTCTTATAAAGGTACTTGAGACATCAACCCATAGTAGGGATATAGAATTTCCAATATCAATTATAAATTCATAATAAGGAAATAGTGGAATGATAGTATAAATCAAGGCTTCACAAATTAAATCATCATACTCTCATAATCAAATACTTTTTGGATATAATTTCATCTCAACATCATACACATATCGGATGACATAATCCCATAGCTCGTGGCCAATAATATAAGATATAAAATCATATTTCCAATTCATGGTAAAACATGTAAAATCTTATGTCAATGTAATTCAACAAAAATACCGGGCACAAGATTGAAAGGATAATCTTGTTTAAAAACCTACCTACCTAAAAATGAAAGATGAATATGAACTTCCAACTCGGGAACTTTATTCACGAAAATAAAGGGTTCTTCTAAAAGCCCTTAACATGATCAACTCGAATCCCAAATCAATTTGAAATTCTACGGTTCAATCAAGAGACATAGAAGGATGAAATTTGGAGTAGCAGGGTTGGAGTTTGAGCCTTAGAAAAGTTTGGAGAAAAATAAGCTATTGAATGCTCTTAATGGACTTAAATCCATGGTTTACCCAGATGGATTGGAGTAGGAATGACTAAAATACCCTTAAAAATCAAATAATGTCAAATTTGTCCTTTGGTAGACTGTTTTTATAGGCTGAAGTAGATTGACCATAACTTTTTTATCCGATGGCCAAATTGGATGAAACCAAATTCATTGGAAAGAGGACTTTCAGAGATTTATGTTGATATATAGTAGCTCACCCACATCATTATGTACAAGGAGTTATGATTGTTTGAAGTTGACCCTAAAATTTGCCCGGCCTTAGTATTTTTTCCTACACATTTACTGTTCACCACTATTCACGGTTAGATCAAAATGATCATAACTCATCGCTCGCGTGTCCGTTTTGGATGATCCATATATCGTTGGAAAGATTATTCGATGCTCTACGTAATGATGGATCGCATATCTAGAAATTCCACACAGAAAAATTAGAAATCACGATAAAGATCAGAATTCAACATATTTTCGTTCGAGATCTTAATAGAAAATTTTTCCGGGGCATCACATCATCTCCCCCTTGAAAACATTCATCCTTGAATGTTGATAGGTAGGTCAAGAATACTATGAAAATAAGTAAATAGAGAAAAATCATCTTTCCCAAGCATATACTCCATTCTAGATTTTTTTGGATATCGTAGAAAACACACAAGCCAAGATAAACATAGCAATAAGGATTAAATCAAAAGAGAATGATACCTTTGAAATGCTCAGGATTCGTAGGAAAGAGGTGGGGATATTTGGCGCGCATAGCCGCTTCGGCTTCCCAAGTAGCACTCTCTATGGGTTGATTTCGCCAAAGCACTTTAACCAAAGGAACTTCCTTGTTTCTTAGCCAACGAACTTGAAAGTTAAAAACCTCAACCGAAATCTCTTCATATAAAAGACTATCTTGAATACCCAAGCTTTCGGAAGGATCAATTACAACAGAATTACCAATGGACTTCTTAAGCATAGAAACATGGAAAACCGGATGGACGTTAGATAACTCCGCGGGCAATTCAACCTTATACACTACCTTCCCAATGCGATCCACAATCTTATAGGGACCAATATAAGGGGGACTTAGTTTTCCTTTCTTCCGAAATCTCTTCATCCCTTTCATGGGCGAAACTTTCAAGTACACTAAATCACCAACATCAAATTCAAGGTCTTTCCTCCTTACATCTGCGTATGATTTTTGATGACTTTGGGTAGTTTTCAACCTTTCTTGAATTAACTTAACCTTCTTCATGGCCTCGAACACTACATCCAGTCCAGTCATGGCAGCCTTACCAACTTCAAACCAACCAATGGGTGATCTACACCTTCTACCATACAAAGCTTCAAACGGGGCTATTCCAATAGTAGCATGAAAACTATTATTGTAAGTAAACTCGATTAATGCTAAGTGCTATCCCAACTACCTTTAAAATCAAGCACACAAGCCCTCAACATATCTTCTAAAGTCTGAATGGTCTGCTCGGCCTAACCATATATTTATGGATGGAAAGCAGAACTTAAACAAATTCGGGTACCGAGACCCTTCTGGAAAGATTTCAAAAACTGAGAGGTAAACTGAGTACCTCTATCAAAAATAATAGCCAAAGGGATTCCATGAAGTTTGACGAGTTCCTGAATATATATTGTAGCATAATCTTTAGTTGTATACGATAAATGCACAGGTGAAAAATGAGCTGATTTCGTCAGCCGATCTATGACAACCCAAATCGAATCATGATGGCGACGAGAAGGAGGAAAACCAACTATGAAGTCCATATTCACTTCTTCCCACTTCCAAGTAGGAATGCTAAACTCTTGCAACACGCCGCTGGGCCTTTGATGCTCTATTTTAACTTATTGACACGCGGAACACTTCGCCACAAATTCTGCTATGTTCCTCTTCATACCATTCCACCAATAGATTTCCCACAAATCATGGTACATCTTGGTAGCACCAGGATGGATAGAGTATCGCGTACCATGCGCTTCCGCCATAATCCTCTACTTCAATTTATTAACATCAGGAACACATAATCTTTCTCGAAGTCTCAAAACGCCATCTCCCCCTTGGGAGAAAACCTCCACCTTTTGGTCTTTAACTGACTGTTTTAACCTGACCAAGGTAAGATCCATGTCTTGCTTCTCCTTCACTTCCAAAACTAAAGAGGATTCGGAACTGCTTTGCACTCCTATACTACCCTTAGCATCACCAAACAACCTAACCGCCAATCTAGCCAAACGATGTACCTCACGAGCCAACTCCTTCTTACCAATATCCACATGTGCTACGCTACCCATGGACTTCCGACTAAGGGCATCTGCTACTATATTGGCCTTGCTCGGATGATATAGCACGCTCATATCATAATGTTTTAATAGTTGTAATCATTGTCTCTGCCTAAGATTCAACTCCTTTTGGGTGAATACATACTGCAAGCTCTTATGGTCCGTGAAGACGTCGACATGGACACCATACAAATAATGTCTCCAGATTTTCAAAGTCAAAACCACGACAGCTAATTCAAGGTCATGGGTAGGATAATTCTTCTCGTGAGTCTTTAGCTGCCTGGAAGCATAAGCTATAACCTTGACCTTTTGCATCAATACACAACCTAAACCGACTCTGAAAGCATAACAATACACCATAAAACCATCAACACCGTCAGGCAAAGTCAACACAGGGGCTGAAGTGAGTCGAGTCTTCAACTCCTAAAAAATCTTCTCGCAAGATTCGGCCATGGGAATTTCACTTTCTTTTGGGTCAAACGGGTCGTAGGAGACATAATAGATGAAAACCCTTCAACAAAACAATGATAATAACCAGCTACACCCAAAAACTTCGGATATCAGAAGGACAAATAGGTCTAGGCCAACTCTTTATAGCCTCTATCTTTTGAGGATCAAATCTAATACCTTCGGAAGAAACAACATGACCCAAGAAGGCTATAGAGTTCAGCCAAAACTCACACTTACTAAACTTAGCATACAACCGATGAGTTTAAAGAGTTTCCAACACGATTTGGAGATGATCCGCATGATCACCCTCACTTCAAGAGTAAATAAGAATAACATCAAGGAATACTATTACAAATAAATACAGATATAGCCGGAATACACGGTTCATAAGATCCATGAAAGCCGCTGGAGCATTAGTTAACCAGAAAGATATCACTAGAAATTCAAAATGACAGTTACGGGTTTGGTAGGCTGTCTTGAGGATATCACATTCCCTAACCTTAAGTTGGTGATAACCGGATCTGAGGTCTATCTTTGAAAAGTAGCTCGCGCCTTGCAATTGATCAAATAAATCATCAATTCGAGGAAGCGGATACTTATTCTTGATAGTAACCCTATTAAGCTGTCGGTAATCAATACACATCCGCAAAGAACAATCTTTCTTATGCACCAACAGGACAGGTGCACCTCACAGGGACACACTAGGTCTGATAAAGCTTTTGTCTGAAAGATCTTTCAATTGCTCCTTCAACTTTTTAATTTCAGCGAGAGCCATGCAATACGGAGGAATGGAAATAGGCTGAGTATCAGGAAGAAGGTCAATCTGAAACTCTATTTCTCTATCAAGAGGTACTCTAGGGAGATCTTCCGAAAAGATATCAAGAAACTCATTAACAACATTAATTGATTGAATGGTCGGGGTTTCAGACTTAGTGTCTTTAACCCGAACCAAATGGTGGATGCAACCCTTGGAAATCAACTTCCTAGCTTTGAGATAAGATTGACATGACCCTTAGGAATCACAGAACTCTCAGACCATTCGAGGATAGGTTTATTAGAAAACTGAAACTTGACCATATGGGCACGACAATCAATAGATGCATAGTATAAGTGAAGCCAATCCATACCCAGAATGATATCAAAGTCAACCATATCTGGCTCAATCAAATCAGCATACATAACCTGATGAAAGACAGTAATGGGACATTTCTTATACACTCTCTTAGCAATGACAGAATCTCCTACCGGAGTAGAAACTAAAATAGGCTCAGAAATTAGTTCAGGATCCATTTTAAAATTTACGGCAACCAGAGGTGGTACATAAGAAAAACTTAAACCGGGGTCCATCAACACATAGACATCAAAATAGAAAATATAGAGCATACCAGTGACAACATCGGGAGAGTCTTCCTGCTCCTGATGAGATAGTATAGCATAGAAATAAGTCTGGCATTGACCGCCAGCAGTACTAGATGAAGCACCCTGAGAAAGAACTGGACGGGCTGCGGGGGGTGGGGCACTGGTAGCCTGACTCTGGGGAGGGCATCACGACTCCGTTATCTGGCATGCGGGCAGTCTCTAAGTATGTGGCCTAATTTTCCACAACTAAAATAGCCCTGCTGCCACATATAACACTTTCCAAAATAGTCTTTACCATACTTAGCACACGAAAGAGGATGAGGCCGGTTGCTTACACTGTCCTGAGACTTGGAAGGTACCGACCTATTCCCAAGCTCCTGCCTGCCCCAATATATGGGAGCACTAGCTGAGGAAGGTGCAGGTATAAATTGACGTCTCTGAAACTGAGGGCGACTCCCTCTAGAGAACCTAGTTTGACCAGACCCCTATTGCTCCGATCTGACTCTCTTAATCCCTCTTACTCTTTCTCTTTCCTTTATCTTGTCTGACTCAATTTGTTGGGCGTGAATCATTAACCTAGGAATATCAATCTCCTTGTTGATCATAGCAGATCTACATTCTTTCACCACATAACTCAACACCCCAATTAGAAACTTGCTCATACTAGTCCTCGAGTCAGCCATTATATTGGGAGCGTACTTCAATAGCTGATTAAACTTAAGACAATACTCCTTAACCGACATGGAGCCTTGTCTCAAATTCATAAACTCCTCTATCTTAGCTTCCCATAACTCAAGAGGAAAAAATCTATCGAAGAAAGCATCTTGGAATAATTGCCAAGTCACCAGAGCGGTATCTTCCTCTCTACCCCTATTCCACATCTGCACCTAGTCATAGGCAACATCCTTCAACCGATAAGAACCCAGCTCTATCCTTTCTTCCTCGGTCATGTGCATAATCTGTGTAATTTTTTTCATTTCATCAACATACATCTGCGGGTCCTCACCTGCTCTTGACCTATAAAACTCTGGCAAATTCATCCACATAAAGTCACGAATTCGTGCTACTGCCGAATTATTTTCCTGCAGAAGTGGAGCGTTGGCTTGAATATTAGCGGTAAATGCCTAGGCTAGCATCTAAAAATCTGCCCAAAATTTAGTATGGGATACCGTCTCATGTAACGGATCAACGAGTTAAGGTTGGTTGTTGTTTTCGTGAGCTCGATGTGGAGGCATTTTCTATCATAAGAACGAACGAATTAACAGCAGAAGGAAACAGTTGTAAGCATGATAGAATCTTGTAGAAAGAAAGAAATATCTTTTCCTAGAACACCCCGCAGCCTCTTGATCGCAGGTGTGGCGCACTACACACCAATGCTCAAGACTCTACGTAACACGGCTTGTCAGACTCCCTAGGACTCTTCACAACCTTAGGCTCTGATACCAAGTTTGTAACGCCCCAAAATATTATCCCAAGATTCCACACGGTGCCCAAGGCTACACGTAGCCTTAAGCTAACCCTTTAAGCCAAAACACTACCCTTAGGTTCCAACACAACAACATACATGCTACGCTAAGGATATATATATAAGTGCATATCATATCACATCGCACATGGCACAGAATATCGTTAGACTGTACATATATGGAATTTCTATACATAAACCAACCTAATAATACACTAGTCTGAAATAGCCTCTATACAGTAAAATCAACGAGCCATTGGGACAAACCCCCAACTGACTCAACAGACCAAAGGGATCACAAAACAATAGCACCAAAACTAGAAACTTGGTCCTCGAACCATGAGGACTCGCCACTGAAGAAACGTAGATGCGGCACTCGGATATCACTGTCGCGGCTGCGGCTGAGTACCTGAACCTACATCATGGTAAGAATGTAGCCCATATAGAAATATGTGGGTCAGCACAAGATACGTATTGAGTATGTGGGAGCGCATGCAAAATATAAATAATATCATAAATTTCATTAAAACTTACATATGGACCATAATGACACACCTGGCTTGAGTGACATTGAATCATGCTACACATCGTAAATAGGAAATGTAGGAGAAAAACCTCATAAATAATTATAGATCATAATAGGCAACTTGACTTACCACACCAAAATTCGAAGTGACTCAGCATTTCAATAAACATGACTCTTATGGATAGGGGAGTTTTCTATAACCGACAACCCCACATAAGCTACGTGGAATACCAACGTTTGAAACCCCCGTTGGCGAGAGCGTCATACTCTTTGCCAGGGAGTACGACCTTAAAACTACAATAATCATAATTGGGCTCTCTGGCCAATAATATCATCATCAAACAACCCTACGGTGGCACATAGGTTTGGGAAAATACCAAATTTCCCTCTCGGTGCTAAGTACTACTCCCCGAAAAGCTCAGAATGCATTAGGAAATCCATTATAACATCACAAGGGTCTATCATACAAACCAAATCAAATCTCTTTCTCATTTATCAAATCATATCAATTTGTGGATTCCTAACTCAACATATTTTAGCTCAAAACATTTTAATTTTCCTCAACATCAACAAGGTATCAATGCATTGAACCATAACTGACTCAATATTTCGACAAGGATGTGAAGACTCAATATATAATATTTTCAACAATTTAACTCATCAAAACTATCCGAAAAATACCAAGACTCATTGCAACTTCAATATCAACATTTCTCAATTTGTCATCCAACTCTCATTTAAAGGTACTTGAGATATCAACTCATAGTAGGGATATAGAATTTCCAATATCAATTATAAATTCATAATAAGGAAATAGTGGAATGATAGTATAAATCAAGGCTTAACAAATTAAATCATCATACTCTCATAATTAAATACTTTTTGGACATAATTCCATTTAACATCATACACATATCGGATGACATAATCCCAAAGCTCATGGACAGTAATATAAGATATAAAACTATATTTCTAATTCATGATAAAATATGTAAAATCTCATGTCAATGTAATTTAACAAAAATACCGGGCACAAGATCGAAAGGATAATCTTGTTCAAAGCCCCACATACCTAAGAATGGAAGATGGATATGAACTTTCGACTTCGAAACTTTATTCACGAAAAACATATTTATTATCTAGTAAACTTACCACACCTAATCCGCACCCCCTACAAATGATATCAAAGCCTATGCTGTTTAAAGTTATGGAAGTAGTATATATTTGGATTTATTTGAATAATTTATTAATTATGACTGACTTATTTGATAAAACTATATTTAGATATTCCCCAAAATATTATTTAGATGAATAAAGTACAAAAATTACCAAAATATAAAGAATTAAAGCAAATAATATCTAAAAAACGTAAAGAATTAAAAATAAGGATAGAAAGACTACAATATAACATAATTGCCGGAATTAGTAAAAACTCAATAAATGCACAAAAAGAAGAAATATCAAATTTAGAATCGACAATATATAGTCTAGAATATACATACCAACATGATCTATTAACAACTAAATAAAAAATGAACAAAGAAGAATTTATAATAGATGAAAAAATATATGAAAACCATGAAGGATTAAAAATAAAAATAATATTTTCTAATCTAGGAAAAAGGTATAAGAAAATAAGTGAACATTTATATTTAATGTTAGAAAAAGAAGAATTAAAATTAGAAGATAAATTGACAGTTATGGTAAGAATAGAAAAAGAAAATGAAGAAATAGAAAGAAAAAAAGAAATAGAAAAAATAAAACAAAAAACTACAGAAAAATACAAAAAATAGAAAAAACTAAAAATAGTAGGATTGTTGAATTAGAAAGAGAACTACAAATGCTAAAAATTTGTATGAAAAAAGACAGACAGAAAAAGAAGAAAAAGATAAAGAATAAAAATTATTAAATGAGATAAATCAATTTAAAGAAAAATTAGAAATAAGCAATAAAGAAATAGAAGCTAGGGAATTAGAAATAAATACAATAGATGTTGAAGAAACAGATAATTATGATTCGGAAGATAGTGAAACATATGCAGAAATTTTAACAAATACAAAAAATTTAGAAATCAATGAAAAACAAGAAGTAATTAATGAAGAAAACTTAGAAAATAGAAACACAGAAATGAATACTCTTGATAAAAAAGAAGATGAAAATATAATACCTAGAACATCAGAAATAAGAAAACCTACATATTATAAGAATAAATTTAAAAGATATAATCTAAAATATGAATATGACAAATAGACACCAAAACAAATAGTTAATAAAAATTATAACTTTTTAGACTTAGATTGTGTAAT
>NC_061116.1:70951456-71032121 GCF_002878395.1 Capsicum annuum
ATAAATTATGTATTGAGCTGTACAATTAGAACTAGTTCGCTGGGTTCCATACTTAAATCAATATGAATTAAGTCCTAAACATGATAGTTGTTGTACATTATTTTCTGCAATTACCTATGGAATTTTATGATGGAATCCTCCTTTAAAAATCAATAATGCTGTTGGAAAACTATTGAAGATGGATCCATGTACTAGCTCTACCCTACGAGACCGTTTTGCTCGACATTGTGTGCGAATTTAGATGGAGAAATCAGTTCTAAAGTTCTATTAAAACAGGGAACCATAAACAACCAATTTAATATGAGGGTGAGGGATATCTCTATATTGCTTGTAGAAGATGCGGTCATGTAAAGGGAAAAAATGTATACATCACAAAACTCAACTTGTAGTGGAGGCCTCTCGACTAGAAAACTTCGTCTACTCTAGGGAACTCCAAAAATCTAAAATGGCATACAATTAAACTTCCCCTCAAATGAAGGAACAATGCAAGGAAGAAACCCATGAGCATAGAGATAACTCCGACATAACAAAGCCATCTACAATCAACTACTTCGGATGAAAAATTCACCCCAAAACACAAAAAATATCAACAAATTCAGTTCATCCATAACAGAAGTACCACACAAATAGTTGCGCTTTTGAATTTAGAACATTTTAGAAGAAAAAGAGCAACTAAATGGAATAGATATCATACCTTCGAGATAGATGAGCATAGAATAGGGAAATTGCAATAGCTGCGAACGAATTTTTTAAAGATGCTCCCTCGATCGCTATTGTGCATCAAAATTAAAAGTGAGTACAATCTAGCTATTGATGATGCTGCTAGGGTAAATTTGCGACTAAGTGGGAATTTTGAGAGAGCTCTTTTAATTTTACTTTTTTTAGAAAAATAAAAATGGATTATAAAAGGCGCATATATGTATTTAGTGAAAATGAAATATTATGTTTTAGCGGTACGTTCTCCCACCCAAAGCTCTGACTTACAATTTGGGACCGGTTAAAATCTTTTTTAGGGACGAAATTTCCTACCTTTCCAAAAAAAATATATAATTAGGGATCGAAATTTAATCTCATCCTAATAAGTATACTTTTAGAGACCAAATTATTGACTCGCCTCTGAATGTTGGTCTTAAATAGACCTTTTTCTTGTAGTGACCTAGGCTCTGATACCAAGTTGTCATGACTCGATTTCTCAAATCATGATGGCGCCTACCTTGTCTCACCAATAGGCAAGCCAAGCCATAGCCTTGAATAATTTTTAACAGGCTAATGGGCAAAAACTAGAAAAAAACACATATAATGATAACAGTAGTAATATTAACCAAAAAACAGAAAGGAAACATATAAATTATACCTCAACAAAAAAAGGAAAAGAACGAAAATATACAAATGAATCTCTCCTAAGGCCTGATCAGGTCGGTACTGGATCCACTACTAAAGTATACCCACAATACTAGACAAAAACCAAAATATACACAATATATATAGGAAGTCACTAGTACAAAAGACTAAACTATAATATATAGAGGTGGATCATCCTCAGATGACAGCAAGCTCATCCTACTCCAAATTAGTAGTGGAAAATAAGAATCACATCAACGCCTGCTACTGGTACTTATATCTGCATTAGTGTAAACATGAACAAGTGTAGTATGAGTACCTACAATGGTTAATCAATAGGAGCCATTGGACGACTAAGCTCAATACAGGAAAAGTTAACTAAAATGCGAGGGAGTAGTCTAAGTCAACAGTAAATAGGGATATAAAGGTAAAAAAAACTTATGGAGCAATGAAAATACGATAAATAAAAAATTATAAGTGACAAAGTATGATAAAAAACACAGTAGTAAACGACAAATAAAACATAACCAAATTAGGCTTTCATAAGCCCGCCAGGCACACTGAAGAAGACAGTTGACCCAACTGTGCCACCATAATCTTATGGGGCACACAAAAAGTAATTTTAAAGAAAAATGAAAGTAATCCATAACTTAATCAATCCCATGGAACCATAACATCCCTCCGGATATTCACCAGCCTCGAACCAATATAAATAGATAGAAACGAGAAGACAGACATTAGACTTGAACCATTGGTGTTGGATAATAACAAGACGCCATATGCCAGATTTGAATAGGAAATAGTGGGTAATAATAATAGGCCACATAAATTAATACAACAGAACAGATAATCAAATGTCGGACTCGAATCGGAACTCAGTGGAACCACAACTCCTAGAACAATATTACTCCGCATTAGAACTCCCAGATCATCATAAATAGATGCCAGACATTACTTAAAACTTATAGTAACCATACCCAACTATAAAACTAAAATTCAAACCAAACCATAATAATAGCATATAATTACTATAAATAATCTCAATATAAAGATAAAGTAAGCCTAACCTATCTTGACGCTAAAGCTAAAACCCTTTCGAGAAGTCTTCAAATGTGTCCCACTAGAACTCGAACTTGAATAACTTGATGTAGACAATTAATTTCTTTCAAGATTAAAATTTATCGCAAAAATATATTTCCCTGCAGATTTCTTATTATGTGATTATGAATATACATATTCTTTATGGAATGATTGGAACTATTCCACTTTATAGAAAACAAATGTAATGTGTAAATAAATGGATGTAGATATGTAATCCACTAACTAATTTTACTTACTCTTAGATGGTTGTTATTAAAATATACTGTCACCAAACCTTTGTGAAGTTGTTGTCCTCCACATCTATCCCTGCATTGAGAGGGGTGGTAATGACAACAAAAATATTTTTATCCCATGATATATGCACTCAGGTATTGTATAGGTTTAGGGAAAAGGTATCGTTTCCACCCTAAACTATACCCGAAAAGTCTAAGTCACATCTAAACTATACTAGTGACCTATTACACACCTTAACTATAACAAAGTGATATTATTACCTCCCCGCAACCCCTATTCTAAGGCGCGTGTGTTACACTTATTTTAGATGCGTCCAGCCTATTAAATAACAAAAGTAAACGGCTAAAAATATTAAGGGAAAAGTCATCGTTTCCACCCCAAACTATAGTTGAAAAGTCGAATCCACACCTAAACTATATAAGTGACCTATTACACACCTTAACTATAAAAAGTGATATTTTTTACTGACGTGGCAGCGCGTGTAAAACACTACACCACATGCAAGTGGTGGTAGCCTGACAGGGTGTAAATAGTTTCACTTTTTTATAGTTTAGGTATGTAATAGGTCACTAGTATAGTTTAGGTGTGGCTTCGACTTTTCGGGTATAGTTTGGGGTGGAAGCGATGCCTTTTTCCTATAGGTTTATGGTAAAATATATAAAATATTTTGAATATACCATAATTAATAAAAAATTATTTCTTATAAAACCTCTATTATATAATACTAATTTTTTAACATATTTAGATTCACTATCTCCGCTTAAAATATTGATAGATTATAAAATTTATTATAACGTAAGATAAATATGTCTTAACTAAAGAAGTTTACCAGTATAAAAATATTTTGAAAAGGTAATTAATAGTGTCGTCTTACCAAATTCTAATTTAATATAAATATTTTACAACTAATTCGGTATTAATAAAATTAACAAATGAACTGCCTGAAAAAATGAACTGTATGTTCCAGCTAGTCATAAATAACTTGAGATAGTTATTGAAAAGCTCTAAATGCTGAGAACACAGGAAGATAAGGGAAATGATCGGAAAGGTCATTACATAAATAAAATACATCAACAAAATAATTATACAAATCAGTTGGTACATTGAGTTTCTAAACAAATTCTTAAAGCTGAGAATATATTTGTTTTTTAAGAAAATCCAGTTCTTTCTACCATGATAAAAAGTTGGAAACTCATCCAATATATAAATTTTAAGAATTTTTAAAAAATAATTTTTTCTAAATTTGAAGAAAAGATTGAAGTCATGGATGACATTGTAGAAAAATAATAATAAATTAAAATCTGAATCAAAATCCATTAATGATAGAAACAATAATGATACATGTTGGAATTACAGAAAAATAGGACATAAGACTAAATATTGTCGAGTCCCTTATAAAAAGAAAGACAAGATAAATATCTTAAAACTAAAGGAAGAAGTATAATAGTAAATTATATTATACCCTTAATGGAAATAAAAATAATTCTTCTTCAAGAAAAATTCTTAGTGACAGTGACTAGCTCAACAACATATACATCTAAGACGGTGATAAATTAATTTACCTTTATAAATGCACTAGTGCACTTTGCACTTGCAATAATTATTCTATAAATGTCATAACTAGTCATAACAAAGAGGTTAATTTTAATATGATTGATCATATTGAAGATCTATACCTTAAGAAAAAGTATTCAATTGTTATTAAAATAAACAATCTTTAATCAATAATTCGATAAAGAAATCATTGAATCCTTTAACATGAAAGATATACTAAATAAATTTAAAGAACAAAATAAGACCTTTAGATAGAATTACTACACTCCAAAAATACAAAGCTTTAAAGGATAAAAGACAAAGACACAAAAAATAGAAAATCAAAAGAAACATGGTGGACCCCAGAGACAACTAAACTATAAAGACTAGAATACAAAAGGCACAAATCTTCATGGAAGAAAAGACCAAAAGTTTCTAGAAATCAGCAAAAGTCACATATTCAAGATAATTATGAAATATTTCAGTGACACGGGCTTAATAGATATAATGTCATTAACTACTCATAGACAGGTGTAAAATAAATAGCACGTATTATTACGTCGATAAATATAATAACATGTATTAAAATAGAGACAAACGTAAAATAGTTAACATGTATTAGATATTAGTCATCACTTTTTGAGGACTATTTAAGGCTTTCAACTTATATCAGTAGAGGCATTCAGAAATACCCCTACTACTTTCTCTTTCCATTTCTTCGTCTTTCCTCTCTATGTACTCTCTATTTCCCTAATTAATCAATAAAAAGTTTTTATAAGTACAACTTTTACTACTCTTCTCTACCATTTTCTTCTATTTTTCTTTGCTTTTACTTTGTTGTTTAAAGATAGTTTACAAAGTTCTAAGTATTTTAAATGTTTAAAGTAATCTTGCTATTACTTTAAATTGTGTTGCTCCCTTTGCTATTACTTTAATTTGTTTTTCTCCTATTTTTCCGATTTATCACCCTTATAATTTCAGTGCCAAGTTGCTCGGGAGGTGATACGAACATGAGCAGGAGTGGCTAAGTCATTGTGTTATCCTAGAGCCAATCAAAAATAATATTACTCTTGGAATAATCATTTCTCTATATAGTAGTTACTGTTGTTCTTCATCAATATTCTTAGTTTTACTTCTTAAGTTGGGTAGTCGTTTAATAGCGGTCTAGACGTTGGCAAGCCTGCATTTTTTTACTAGATTTGTTCTAAGTATGTGTTGTAATAGAAAGACGAACCTAGAGGGAATTACTGTATCCAAGCCTATATGAATATAATAAAAGAATGATAGAAGAAGAAAATCAGTAAATACTACACAAAGAAATAATTATTTAAGAGTAACATCCAAAGTAGATATTGGCCTGGCATAGTCTTATATCTCTTATCTGCATAAACTTAATGAATTCTATACCAAATCAAAACATAATAATAGTGTTAATATTTTTGTTACCTCTAACAAAATAGCTAAAATAGAAAGTAATTACGAAACTGAAATATTGCAAAAGAAAGTTTTAATAGAGTCTACAAAACTAGTCACTTGATTTTGTAAAAAATTATAATTCTAAAACTTTTGAACCTACTATTTCCATTAATAGGAATATTGGGGCTATTAAATTATTAGCAATTGATGGTATTAATAGGTATATAAAAGATAATAAGTTTCTTGACATAAGTCTTGTCCAACAAGTTGTTAAACCATTATATAGATTAGGTTTAGATGTTCCTATATGTCTTCTCTTAAGAGAAATAAGTTATTAAATTTTGATGATTCGTTATTAGTTGTATTACAAACTAACCTAGCCAACGAACGGGTATACTTCAATTGTTATCCTAATTTTATATATCTTAATGATCAAAATACTATGGATACATGAACATTAAATATTAATAGAAGAAACATGAAAAGTAAGGTTAATAAAGGAGAAATAGCCATAATATATAAAGTATATCATATATTAATGAAAACTACCTTAGCCCCTAAAGATAGAATAATAAGTAATAAAGGAGTTACCATACTTATGTAAGCTAATAATAATCACAATAACACTTTTGTCCCAAAAATGATAAAATAAAATGATGTATTAATAATAGGTAATTGGTATTTTGACTCCATAACAAATCAATAAATTGAAGAAGAAAATTAAAACATATAACAAGTAATACAATATCAGGATGGATCTATAAATTTAAAATTTCTAAGATCTCAATTGTTTAATCAAGCCTCTTTGAGTAGAAAAATGTACTTTTCTAGAACATCAGTCTCCAAATTTGTAGAAAAAAGGGAAGTAACTTTATAAGATATAGAAAAAAAAATTAAAAGGAGTATATTTCTCAGAAACAATTCCTAAAGTGGAATATGAACCTAGGAATCTAAAGACTAAAATATCATTAAGTCCCACTACTAGTGAAAAGCTAGGAGTAAAGGATTTCCTATGCATCATTAGGTCAGGAGAAAATTTGAACCTAACTTCGAGTATTTAGATAAACTATGGACTAGTACAAAAAATTCTATGAAAAGCCAATGTATGAACAAAGATATTCATTAAAAGAAAGATTATCCTTTACATAAAATTGGTACCCTGATACGAAAAGAATAAGATGTAATATTAATTTTTTAAAATGGTTTGAATATAGAGGTAAATTAGGAAATCATACGGAATAATTAAATACAATTGATAACAAATGTATACTTTTGACAAGGTAGTTGAATCTTGTCATGTCCCGAGGCTACCCCAAGTTATAACATAGTGCTTAAGGCCACAAGTGACTCCAAGCTAACCCATGATCTGGTATCTACTATGAACACTGAATAAAAAAAATAATACAAGCATCATATGTAGAAATTGGCTTGATAAAAGCTCCTTCAAGATGAAACACAGAAAAAATACCCAACATGTTTGAACTGCTAATATAACTAAAAACAATTCTGACTGTCTAAGAGACTCTAAAATATGTGGAGATAATGGGACAAACCTATAACTAACTCCGACTTACTGACATAAAGAAAATACTAAAAATAAATATAAATACTTATCCTTGATAGATAAAGACACACCACAACTATTGTTCAATGGTACTGAATTGACTAAGGACGATCAGGAAACTAACTTTCTAAACCTATATTGTGAAATCAGAATAACGCATCATAGAGTATGCAGTTAGCATTTTGAATATACTGGCACATGAGATAGGGACTAACTTAAATAATAAGGATATTGAACATGAATTCATGAACATGTAAAATGAATGCAAGACTAAGTAAAATATTTACTGAAATAATCTGTAAAATTGACTGACAGAATAGCTGATAAACTGAATAATTGGTCATCCAAACCTATAGTGATATAACTTGAGTACTAAACGGAAAGTGTGAGAGATATCATGTAACCGACATGCCCTAATCTAAGCTAATCAGGGTCCAACTTGTAACCCCAGTTGGAGGGTGTCAGTATCGTACCATGGATACTAACACTTGTTGTGTGGATCCACTAATCTGATGTGCAAAAGGACTAGGTTGTCACCCTATACTAGCGGGTGCCCCTAAGAGAGTGTCAACCCTCAACCGGCATGAAGACCTCCCAAAACCTACACTGGTTACGTAGTTCTAGAACTCAAGGAATGCTACTAAAGGTCACACCCTAAATTGGCAGGTGAGCACCCATCCGTAGGTTCACTCGGTGCTAAATCATACTCCAAACTGAACTGACACTACACTGGTTACATAGTTCTAGAACTCAGGGAATGCTATTAAAGGTCACACCCAATGTGCTTCGTTCTATCTCCTTTTATGAATCCATCTTTCAGTTGTGTTATGCATGCTGCATTATCTTCATATAAAATTGTGGGTACTTTGTCACATTTCAGGCCACATTTTTCTCGAATGAGATATATTATGGACCTCAACCTTACACACTCTCAGCTTGATTCATGAATAGCTATAATCCCAGCGTAATTTGATGAAGTGGCTATGATAGACTGCTTTATTGATCTCCAAGATATGGCAGTACCCCCACATATGAATACATAGCCTATTTGAGATCGAGCTTTATGCGGGTAAGATAAGTACCCAGCATTAGCATAACCAACAAAAGTGGAACTGCACTCTTTAGAATTAAATAAGCCCATATCGGTAGTCCCATTTAGGTACCGTAATATGTGTTTGATCCCATTCCAATGTCTCTTAGTAGGAGCAGAACTATACCTTGCTAGCAAATTTACTGAAAAGGCAATATCAGGCCTTGTAGTATTTGCAATATACATTAGTGCACCAATTGCACTAAGATATGGTATTTCAGGACCAAGGAGTTCCTCATTCTTTTCTTAAGGTCGGAATGGATCCTTATTCACATCAAGTTATTGAACAACTATCGAAGTACTTAATGGATGTTCTCCATCCATATAGAATTGTTTCAACACCTTTTCTATATAGGAAGATTGATTGACAAAGATACCGTTTGTCAAATGCTCAATTTGCAAACAAAGGCATAACTTTGTCTTTTCGAGACCCTTCATCTCAAATTCTTTCTTTAGGTAATCAATTGTCTTTTGAAGCTCTATTTGCATTTCAATAAGGTTTATGTCATCGACATAGACAGCAAGCATAACAAACTTCGATGTTGTTTTTTTATGAAAATACATGAGCAAATTTCATCATTCTTATAACCTTCTTTAGATAAATATTCACTAATACGGTTATACCACATGCGTCCAGATTGCTTCAAACCATATAATGATCTTTGCAATCTAATGGAATACATTTCCCGAGGCTTTGAACTATATGTTTTTGGCATTTTAAATCCTTCGAAAATTTTTCTGTATATCTCATTATCAAGTGATCCATATAGATAGGTTGTTACCACATCCATCAAATGTATTTCAAGTCTCTCATGGATAGTGAAACTAATAAGATAACGCAATATTATTGAATCTATAACTGGTGAATATGTCTCATCATAATCGACACCAGACTGTTGTAAAAATCCTCGTGCAACAAGGCGTGCTTTATACCTTTGTATTTTATTTTTCTTATTTATTTTTCGCATAAAGACCCATTTATAGCCAACAGGCTTAACACCATTAGGTGTTTGAGTTATAGGTCCAAAAACTTCACGTTTGTCAAGTGAATTCAATTTAGATTGAATTGCTTCTTACCATTTTGGCCAGTTATTTCTTTGTTGATATTCTGTGACAGATTGAGGTTCAAGATCCACTCTATGTTGCATGATTTTTATTGCAATATTGTTACAAAGACATGATCCACTAATATTTCAGATCAATTCAAATTAGTTTTAACATCACTTGAATTTATGGATAGTTCCTCATTTTCTTGAGTCTCAGGCTCATTAATTCCTTCAGGAATATCAACATTGCTCAAATCTTGAGCTTCCATATGAGGATCTTTCATAGTGTTATCTTGACCATTTGTTTTTCTTTTTCTAGGATTTCGATACTTAGAACCTAATGGTCTGCCATGCTTCAAGCATGCTTTAGATTCATTAACTCTGACACTAGTGGATGGTCCTTTAGAGACATCAATTCAAATTGAGAAATTCTCTGCAGGAATATGTAATTTAGTGATCCCTTTTAAATCTATAAATGCGTCCGGCATTTGATTTGCAATTCTCTGTAGATGAATAATCTTTTGTACTTCTTGCTCACAAATAGAAGTACGTGGATCAAGATGAGATAGTGATGGATTTTTCAACAAAATTTCTCTTTTGATGTCACTATTTTCTCCCCCTAATTTTGGAAAAACTATCTCATCAAACTGACAATCTGCAAATCGAGCAATGAACATATCTCCTGTTAATGGTTCAAGATAGCGAATAATGGAGGTTAATTCAAACCCAACATAAGTTCCTAATCTTCTTTGGGGGCCCAACTTGGTGCGGTTTGGTGGTGCTATAGGCATATATACACCGCACCCAAAAATTCTCAAATGAGATATATTAGGCTCTTGACCCAAAACCACTTGCAACGGAGAAAATTTATGATAATTTATCGGTCTAAGACGAACAAGTATTGCAGCATGCAAAATTGCATGACTCCAAACAGAAGTGGGCAACTTAGTTTTCATAAGCAATGGTCTTGCTATCAACTGTAGACATTTAATTAATGACTCAGCAAGGCCATTTTAAATGTGAACATGGGGTACAGGATGCTCCACTCTTATCCCAATTGATAAGAAATAGTCATTAAATGCTTGGGATAAAAATTCTACAGTATTATCAAGGCGAATAGACTTAATTTGATTATCGAGAAACTGTGCCCGTAATCGTATTATTTGTGCCAATAATTTTGCAAATGTCAAGTTGCGAGATGACAATAGGCACACATGAGACCATCTAGATAAAACATCTATTAGGACCATAAAGTATCTAAATGACCCACTAGGTGGGTGAATAGGTCCATAAATATCCCCATGCATGCGTTCCAAGAACGCGAGGGACTCAATCCCAACTTTTGTTGGCGATGGCCTCACAATCAGCTTGCCTTAATAGCAATCATTACATGAAAATTCACCATTCAAAGAACCTTCAAGTTCTTTAATGGATGCCCATTTGAATTTTCTATGATTCGTCTCATCATTATTGATCCTGGATGTCCCAGACGATCATGCCAAAGTACAAAATATTAGAATTTGTAAACTTTCGATTTACTATAGAATATGTCTCACTTGCACAAATCTTTGTCCAATACAGACTAGAAGATAAAGCAGGGAACTTTTCAATAACACATGTCTGCCCAGAGACATTCTTGGTGATACCAAGATATTCAAGATTAGTCTCATCAATTGTCTTGATATGATAACCATTTTCATGGATATCTTTAAAACTCATCAAGTTTCTCCTAGACTTGGGAGAGAACATAGCATTATTTATGATGAGTTTAATTCCCTTAGGCAAAATTATAATAGCTTTTCCGAAGCCTTCAATCAAATTACCACTACCATAAATTGTAGTAACATTAATCTTGCCCATGTTTAGATGAGAGAAATATTTCTCGTCTTTAAATATCATATGTGTAGTGCCAGAATTAATCAAACAAATATCTTCACAATTGGATAGCTTACTTTGAAAATTATCCATATCTTCAAATAAAGTTATGCCAAAAAAAAATATTACTATACATGCACGTGATAAAATAATCAACTAATTCTAGCCTGCACTAATTTGTATAATACTTAATCAACAAACAATCTGTGATGTAGCAAACATAATAAACTTTAATATCTAATATGTAATTACGATAAAATGCCATAACAGTTATACAGTAATAAAGTCAATGATATGTTCGCATACTTACAACAAAAATCTACATTCAAGTATACGGTAAACATGTCCATGTACTGAACACATAAAACAAGTTCATATAAATATCATAAAAGAAAAAATATTATAACTGAAAACATTAACATATTACGCTAACATAATAATAAAGTCACTGTTAACCACAAGGGTTGGTGTGGTGGTTCAACACCTCACCCCTTAAGCAAGAGGTTGGGGGTTCGATCCCCACCTCTGGTGAATGAAAAAATGTTGTGGTCAGTTCCCTACCACTTAGTGCACTGACAATAGGAACGGAGGATTAGTCTCATGACTGCTGGCTGTGGGGATACCTTAGAAAACCAAAAAAAAAATAATAAAGTCATTGTTATGCTAGTAAAATTATAAAAATAATTCGTCAATATAGTAACTTGTCATTGCATTGTTACATGTATATCAATAATATGTTCACTAACTTAATGATTACTATAGTGAGAATTTAATCTTTTGGTAATGAATAACACACATATTGCAGTACCAATAACCGTCCTTCTATAAGTATATTCATATAAATTGCCTACAAAATACCATTAATATCAAAATATAGTTACAATGCATAAATACATGACCTATCACATCTTATACACTTATGTTGAAATAAGATTTTATATAATTACTATCAAACGTCAAGTTTCAATTTTATCACTAATCCAAGTCACTATAGCACAAGTGTTGGTGTAAAAAATATTCCATGTTCATTGTGCATATAAGATTTGATTTGTTTCTTGCATGTATAGTTCTTTTTTTTTTTCAATAAATAATGATAAAATTAAAATTTAATTCAATTAAATTCAATAATAAACAACAATAATATAATTAAACTAATCAATTCTAATCGAAAACTAATAATCATGCAAACAACTACTTTTACATGATTTTTATTCTCTAACTCTTATCAACAATAAAAAAAATTAAAAGCATTCATTCTTCCATGTTTACGGAACCATCACCAATCAAGTGATCAATCTTTCTTTCAAGGTGCTTGTAAAAGTCTGCTACATCCAAGCATGTGATGTCAACATTATTTTCAGAGAGAAAGTTAGCCTCGGGATTTCTCTCTTTCTTCTTTAGTGATGCTTGATAAAGATCCACTAAGTGCTTGAGAGCACGACAGTCATATGAATAGTGTCCTTTTCTACCACATTGAAAATAAGTAACTGTTTCACGTTTCTCATTTTTTTCTTTTTGTTAGAGAATAATTAACACTCGAAACAGGGTTTCTTTCTTGGTCATCATGATCACGATCACGTCCACGACCAAAGCCGCGACCTTTTCCACGCATAGCATGGTAAACGTGCATATCATTCACCTCTGAGAATGGTGCAGATCTAGTTGGTCAGTTCTCGTGATTTTTCATCAACAAATCATTAATTTGTTCAGCCACAAGAAGATGAGAACCCAATTCAGTATACTTCTTGAAACCTTTTTCTCAATATTGTTGTTGTAATAGCACATTCGAGGCATGAAAAGTGGAGAGTGTCTTTTCCATCATATCGTCATCATTGACCGTCCCTCCACATAGTTTCAATTGAGAAGAAATTTAGAACATGGCAGAATTGTATTCATGAACAGACTTATAGTCTTAAAATCTTAGATGCATCCACTCATATCGTGCTTTCGGGAGAATGACCATCTTTAAGTGGTTAAACTTTTCTTTTAGGCTATTCCACAATATGAGTGGATCCTTAGTAATAAGGTACTCAATTTTTAGAACTTCATCAAGATGATGATGCAAGAAAATCATAGCCTTAGCACGATTTTGAATAGATGTTGTATTTTCTTTCTTTATGGCATCTCTAAGACCCATAGCATCTAGGTGAATTCAGTATCCAACACCCATGAAATATAGTTCTTGCCCGAACTTTGAAGGGCAATAAACTCACACTTCGTAAGATTATTAACCATAAAAAAAAATAAAAATAATAATACCTTAGCCTTAGCCTTCAAATTTGAGATGGTAGAGTCTCGTACAGATAACATGTTATAAAATAATAAGAACAAGAAGAAGAAATAATTTACAATAAAGGAAACCCTTGGGAATTTGCCCCTAGTTTTACACTAAAATACAAATAGATCTTGATAAACATTCACTATAATTGATATATATCTGATGTGTGAGCTAATGCTAACATATTTGAGGCTTTTAACTAAGAATAATTGCGAAGTCTTAAGCAACTTTTGTCGTTTTTGATTGCTTTATGTTTGATTTTGCAGTAGAAGCTAAGATGCTAGAGAACCAATAAGAATGGAAGCAAATGAGCTGAAATCTGAAGTAAATAAAGGCGAAGTATGGCTGACGACATTTGTGATAAGTCATCAGCCCTGTGATAAGCTATCAGCTTCATCGTCAGCAGTAGACAGGGAATTGGCCTCAGTTGAAAACTGTGATGACATTTTGTGATAGGACGTCAAGGAGCTGATAAGTTGTCAAGATTATTGTCAGCCTAAGGCAAAACATGAGAGTTGAGGAAAAGCCTTGACAACATTTGTTATAGGTCGTCAAAGAGCTAATAGGGCGTCACCATTTATCGTCAGCGTTAAGCAGCGAGTACCAAAAGCATAAAGGAAGCTGACGACATTTGTGATAAGTCGTCAGCCTCTTGATAGGCTATCATAAATAGCGTCACCTAATCCGAGGAATTTCTGAATTTTAGTATTTTATTTCCATAATTAGGGTGAACTATTTAAAGCCTTGTTTAGAGTTTTCTGAGGAGTTTCGAACCTTAGTTTTGAGACACATATTTTTGTTATTTTTTCTCTCTAGTTTCTTGACTTGAAAAAACAATTACTTTGAAGAGATTTTAATCATTACTTTAGGATTTCTACTTTGATCTAATCTGAGAAACACTTGTTGCTATTCATTTTGCTGTAAGTTTATCTTTCAAATTATGAATTCAACTTGTTGTATCGATTATTACATTATGTGTGGCTAAATCCCTTTAACCCGAAT
The DNA here is from genome assembly GCF_002878395.1 of Capsicum annuum. Taxonomy (NCBI): domain Eukaryota; kingdom Viridiplantae; phylum Streptophyta; class Magnoliopsida; order Solanales; family Solanaceae; genus Capsicum; species Capsicum annuum. The sequence continues at coordinate 70,965,937 of NC_061116.1, forward strand.
TATGGGATCTATGGGTTAGGTCTTGGTAAGTTGCTAAGTGTTCAAGATTCTAAAGGTAACAGGACTCCTTGATAATTCCGAGGTTTTAATTATTGTCTATTGGTTGCAAACGATAGATAGCACCTGCTTTGATTTGCTTAAGATAAGAAATCAACTATAGTAGAAAGTGAATTATTGACAGGGACTTGGAAGCTACCAACCTTTCATTTAATAATTGACGATGTAACAAGGTTAATTAACCTGAGGTGAAGTCTGGTCAGTGAATATAAATTTCCTAAGTCCGAGAGGATTAGGTAATTAAATGCTTAAGTACGTCGAGAGACATTTAGGCATAACTTCGATAAAGACAATCTGTTGTTCCTACCTGTCGTGAGAATCTTTAATCACTATTAGCATCTATCAAGTACCAAAACCCATAGTGAACATAATTATGGTTTTCCATAAACTCTAGATTACAAACACTGAAACTAAAGTGACCAACACTTATTTGCTGACCATTAAAAACCCCCATTTTATCTTTTCATATCATTTGTTTGAATTTAACTTGTAGCTTTAGTTTCAAACTAGTTTAATCGCCACTCACATTGTTTCGTGTGGATTTGATCCCGATTCAAAAATTGGGTAAATATATTAAAGACGATTGCCTTGTACTAAATTGACGTCTAAGTTGAGCGTTATTAAAAATGGCACTGTTGCCGGGGAACAATTTAATGTATTGAGTTGGTTTGGAATTTTAGCCTACTTGCTTGAATTCAAACTTGTAAATATTTGTTTTTAGTTTACTTTTATTTCTTGTGTTAGGTAGATTTTTATTTTAGTTTACTTATTACTATGGCATCATGGAATAAACATGATCTTGGTGGTTGGAAATCTTATCTTGATGATCTATGTCCATATTGTGATGGACCTCACTTTTGGCAAGACTGTAGATATGCTCCTCGGAGAGAGATGTGTGCACCATCTCCATCCTATTTGGAGTATGATTATTTTGTATATGGTGGTCAAGATGGACATTAGAGTGATTTCCCAAATGCGCCCTCCGCCCATTGTACTAACCCAAATTCTAGTTCTTCTTATAATTTTGATAGGTCTTTTGGTCAAGAAAAGAAAGAACGAAGCACCGAAAAGAGTGGCATTGAAGCTATGCTTCAACTAATGTTGGATCGTATAGACACAATGAATGATATCATATGTGATATATGTCAAGACATTAGGGTATTTAACAAGGAAAGAGAAAGGATAGGGGAGATGGATATCGAGGTCAATTTCTAAGGCAGTCTTTTACATTAGGTTTAGATGATATCTTATCTATGGAATCATTTAGACTAATCAAAGAGTGTGAATATGAGGAGCAAGAATCCTATACTGATGATGAGCTTGATTTTGATCAACCCTTGGAGATTTCCCAACCAACCGAACCAATCATGAAGGATAATGCCAAGATTGGGGAAATGGTGCTAGAGGCCAAAGAAGAAATCAAGCACAATCCTTGTGAAGACTCTAGTCCATTTTGGGGTAAAGATACTAACAGAGATGCTACTCCGGAAGTAAGAGTTAGTCCTCATTCAAACCACTTTTCAACGGTATGCCTGGTGGATGTGATGAAAGTCGAATCACCCAAGCAAATGATGAATTTTGAAAATGAGGAGGAAAATTTTTACATTTTGGAGTTTATCTTTCCAAAAGGGTATACCACAACCCCAATTAGGGGTGTGCATCGGTCGGTTCGGTTCGGTTTTACGTGTTATTAGTTCGATTTATCGGTTTTTGATTTTTAAATATGTAAAACCAATAACCAACCAATAAGATATTTTCTTATTGGTTTTGGTTTATCGATTTTTGGTCCTTAACGGCTCGGTTTTTGGTTTAACCAATAAGAAAATACTTATAAAATAGAAATAGTAACAACTAACATAAAAAAAAATGAAATTTTAATTACCGCCAAAACCTACGCAATGCATTTTAGTTTACAAGAATCTTCAAACTTGAACTGAATGTTAGTTAGGAAAAAATTGAATCCTAATTGTTGAAAGCTATAAATGCTTCAAGCTTTTTATTACGATAATAGCCGAACTTTATGTTGTGTCTTTATTGCCCTGAATAGATTAATACTTTGTGAATCACTGAATTATGAATTAGTAGTGCATATAATATATATACATACACATAAATATATATACATACACACACACACATATATATAGAGAGAGATAAAGAGAGAGAGAGATTGATTTAAATATATAACACAAATAGGGATAAACCAATAACTTAGTGTATCCTTATTGGGTTATCGGTTTAACCGATAACACCGATAACCCAATAAGCTAAAACCGATACCGAACCGTTTACCCAATAAATTTTTGTATAAAACCAATAAAAAATTGTTAACCCGATAACCCAATACCAATAACCCAATATCATTTTTATCGGTTCGATTTATCGGTCGGTTCGATTTTTGCACAGCCCTAACCCCAATCGTAAAAGCCAAGAAGCCTAAAGATCGATGTCCATTTAGTGACTTTTTAAGATCTGCACTGCTTTCCAATGAGCCCACACGAAAGTTTGATGCAAAGTTGGGCAAGCGGTTCAAGTCTTCGAAGTGGCATGATAGAACATTCCTTATCATGCCCTCACATTTGCCCAACGGACTTAAAAGGAGTAAAGATCAAAAGATGGGTCGACAATTCAAATCGTCTAAGGGGAGGGATAAAGAATGACTGAATAATATCATGCCGCGACACTAAATTAGGCGCTTTTTGGGAAGCAACCCAAGGTATTTTGTTATTTGTATTCGTATTATGTGATTGACATCAGATCTTTGCACCCATGGTGCCACAGGTATGTTTCTGACTCTCTTGTTTTGGTTTGACGCATTGGGGACAATGTATGATTATAAGTTGAGGGTGGGACTACTTATGGGTGTTGATGTCCTCTTGGGGTTTTTGTTATCGTGCCTCTTTTCCCCGGAGTCTTGTTCCTAGTAGAGCCGACATGTTTAGGTGTATTGTGATTTGTTGTAAAATATTATAGTTGACTAGGAGAAATACAAGTACCTTAGGCAATTAACATGTTTTTGTGATTTTTGAGCACCTCTCCAATGGACTGAGTATTTAACTGTGTGAATTGCATCTGATTGTGACCACTGTGCATCTTTGTATGGCATTAGTTTTAGTGACGCAGTAATCATTGCTAAACAGCTGCATAGACTGAATGAGTAGTAGCTTATGATATACTTGTGTGCCAAGTGCGTGTGATATCTTACTCAGTTCTCATTGTATGTTGAAATCTAGAACTTGCCCGGTTAGTCTTACTTTGGTTAAAGGATAGGGGTTAGGAAAGGATCATAGGCCGTTTTGATATTAGCTCACCTTTAGCCTAAATAACCTTCCCTGTATGTAGAATATCCCTTGATCCCTGCTTTGAGCCTAATTAGACTATTTCTTTTTATGACACCTGTCACTTTTCCATTTTATATCATAATGAACCTGTTTTGGCCCTGGTCCTCCTTGGACACTGTGCACCTTGACTAAGGAAAATGACCTAAGTTGAGGGTGGCTATCATAGAGGTGCGTGATGTAAAATGAGTAGGAAGAAAGGTAGAGTAAAAGAAAAGAATAAAAAGTTGAGTGCGGTAGAAAAGAGCAAGAAAAAGAAAAGTTGTGAAAAAAAAAAGTAATTGGGAAAAGACTGCACCCATCTTAAATAATTGTGATAAAAAAAAAGAGAAAAGCGGAAAAGGCTAATGAGTGAAACCCCCAAAAGCTAGTATAGTGTCAAGGAGGCTTAGTCACTTTAAATACCATCGAGTATCATACCAGCCCCTAGCCTACATTACAAGCCTAAGAGAAGTCCTAGAGTGATCCTAGCTGACCTATCTGAAATCTGGGTAATGAAAATAAGGGCAAGCCTATGGTACTTGGCATACACTGATTGGAACTTCGTTCTGAGAGTGAGTGTTTTGATTGTCCCCATGGTTACATATATAATTCTTGATATGAGATAAGGGGGATTTCTTTGCTGTGAGGGCACACTGGTTACATTGTTAGTTACTAACTTGTTCGGGTAGTGTAATACTGGTCTATGCATGGTTGTTATAGATGAATTGATGCTATATCTTGATTCCTGCGTGTTGCATTGGTGTTCTTCATTGTACTTACATTGACTGAATTTGGAGATGGTGAAAGTGTTTTGAGATGATATGGATGATTGACTACCAAATGTGCTTTGTATTCTCTTAGTTGTGCTGAGTTGCTTGAGGACAAACAATTGTTTTAAGTTGAGGGTGTTGATGTGTGATCTAATGCTAACACATTTGAGGCTTTTAACTAAGAATAATTGCGAAGTTTTAAGCATCTTTTGTCGTTTTTGATTGTTTTATGTTTGATTTTGCAGTAGAAGCTAAGATGCTAGAGAACCAACAAGAATGGAAACAAATGAGCTGAAATCTGAAATAAATAAAGGCGAAGTGTGTATGACGACATTTATGATAAGTCTTCAGCCCTGTGATAAGCTATCAGCTTCATTGTCAGCAGTAGACAGAGAATTGGCCTAAGTTGAAAGCTGTGATGACATTTTGTGATAGGACGTCAATGAGCTGATAAGTCGTCAAGATTGCCATCAGCCTAAGGCAGAACATGAGAGTTAAGGAAAATCCTTGACGACATTTGTGATAGGTCGTCAAGGAGCTGATAGGGCGTCACGTTTGTCGTCAGCGTTAGGCAGCGAGTACCAAAAACATAAAGGAAGCTGACGACATTTGTGATAAGTCGTCAGCCTCCTGATAGGCTATCACAAATGTCGTCACCTAATCCGAGGAATTTCTGAATTTTATTATTTTGTTTCCATAATTAGGGTGAACTATTTAAAGCCTTGTTTAGGGTTTTCTTAGGAGTTCTGAACCTGAGTTTTGAGACACATATTTTTGTTATTTTCTCTCTCTAGTTTCTTGGCTTGAAAAAAACAGTTACTTTGAAGATATTTTAATCATTACTTTGGGATTTCTTCTTTGATCTAATATGAGAAACACTCATTGTTATTCATCTTGCTGTAAGTTCATCTTTCAAATTATGAATTCAACTTGTTGTATCGATTATTACATTATGTATGGCTAAATCCCTTTAACCCGAATTATGGGATCTATGGGTTAGGTCTTGGTAAGTTGCTAAGTGTTCAAGATTCTAAATGTAAGAGGACTCCTTGATAATTCCGAGGTTTTAATTATTGTCTATTGGTTGCAAACGATAGATAGCACCTGCTTTGATTCGCTTGAGATAAGAAATCAAGTATAGTAGAAAGTGAATAATTGATAGGGACTTGGAAGCTACCAACCTTCCGTTTAATAATTGATGCTATAACAAGGTTAATTAACTTGAGGTGAAGTCTGGTCAGTGAATATAAATTCTCTAAGTCTGAGAGGATTAGGTAATTAAATGCTTAAGTAGGTCGAGAGACATTTAGGCATAACTTCGATAAAGACAATCTATTGTTCCTATCTATCATGAGAATATTGAATCACTATTAGCATCTGTCAAGTATCAAAACCCATAGTGAACATAATTCTGGTTTTCCATAAACTCTTGATTACAAACACTGAAACTAAAGTGACCAACAATTATTTACTGATCATCAAAAACCTCCATTTTATCTTTTCGTATTATTTGTTTGAATTTAACTTGTAGTTTTAGTTTCAAACTAGTTTAATCGCCACTCACATTGTTCCCAGTGGATTCGACCCCGACTTTAAAGTTGGGTAAATATATTGACAACGATTGTCTTGCACTAAATTGATGTGTAAGTCGAGCGTTATCAATATTATAACATATATATATATATATATATTGATGATTTCCGTGGCATTTTTGTGACTTTATTATACTCTCCTCCTTGCCCAGTGCTTACAAAATTAATTTCAAGCATCAGTCCTAATCTTCTCTCTTCCCCCTTGTCTGTCTAGACTAGACTAGAGTTGATCTCCTCCTCCCACTTCGTTTCCTCTCTGTACGTGAATATTCGTATTGGAGGGTTTCTTCTTCGTCTGAGTCTCTGGCGTTTGGACTTACACACCAAATCGCCCATTTGATTGTCTTTCGACATTACTGTTGGCAATTCAATTTCTCATTTTATCCGGAGCTCTGATCCATTATCTTTGATCTCGCTCGCCATCATGGCGGCTGCTAATGCTCCGATTACCATGAAAGAGGCCCTCACGGTAAATTAATTGATTTGAGTGTCATTGATTTTTCTACTATTTTTAGTAAATTTGTAGATGTTTGGACTGTTTGTTAGATCTGTGATACGTAGTTCTGTTGCCAGATCTATGTTTAAGAGTATGATTGATTATTTTTGCTTTTGCTCTGAATACTGGATTGAATTTCATATTATGTTGGTGGCTGTTGCAGTTGCAAAGTATTGGGGTCAACCCGCAGTTCATCACATTCACAAATGTTACCATGGAATCGAATAAATATATATGTGTAAGAGAGACGACCCCTCAGAATAGTGTGGTGATTATTGATATGAACATGCCAATGCAACCTTTGAGGCGTCCAATTACGGCCGACTCTGCGCTCATGAATCCTAATTCTAGAATTTTGGCTCTAAAAGGTATGAAATATTTGCTTCAAGTGTTATGGATGGTTTTTGTACTGGTTCAAGTTACTGACTTGTGAACTTTGTGTAATAAAGAGAGATAGCAAAACAACTTTGAAACTAGAAAGGAAAAAGAGATAGCAATGGTAGTTCAAACTGCACATATGAAGCTTTTAGCAAGATAAGTAATAATAATTATGACATGGATTAAGGAGTTTGATTAGGTTTGACTTTGCTATGTGTCGTGATCTCCTCCTTGTGGATGACACACTATTTGATTGGAGTGAGGGAAACATTAGGAGCTAAATGGTGTCCATTCTTACTTTTACAGAGGAAGTTTCTTATTGAAGAAGTTATCAGATGTTGCATTTTAGTTCCTTTTTCTCATAACCCTTTTTCTTACTTGAGTGTTGTTAACCTGATGCTAATGGTTGATGCATGTTTTATCTTATCTAGGACGTGTAGTTTCTACTATCTTCATTATATTTTCACAATAGTGGAACTTATTAGTGTCGCTGCTACATGTCAGCTATTATATTGCTTGCTGAATTCTCCCTCCCACTGACATCCTGGTCTATGTTTTTGGAATTCTGATTTGAACCAGCACTTTAGTCAATTTAACTCGTCTATTCAATTTCTAGCACGAATTGATGGATTATTATTTTCATCAAACAATTTGTTAATTTATGAGTTGCAGTGGATACAGGGGAAATTTGTTTTAAGTGGGTTAGAAAAATTTTAATCTTGTAAAACTGCCCTTCCACACCTTATTTTTTTTTTTTTTTTTCAAATATGGAAAGACCACTCCTCCTCTGCTTCTTGATGATGACACGATGCAATCATTTCTTATCTCTTGAAGCTCAAGTTCCCGGAACCAGTCAAGATCACTTGCAGATTTTCAATATTGAGGCAAAGCAGAAAATGAAATCATATCAGATGCCTGAGCAGGTTCTTTCTTTATGTATTTATTTGATTTGGTTTATGCATTATTTAGTGCCCATGGCCATCAATCATGTGATGTTTTGCTCCGCCATATAACGACCAAATGTGTACTACAGGTTGTTTTCTGGAAATGGATCACACCGAAGATGTTAGGTCTTGTTACTCAAACGTCAGTCTATCATTGGCCAACTGAAGGTACGACAGATTTTCTCTTCACATTAAAACTTTTTTTCCTCCTGTTTACCTGGTGAAGCTCTTTTTTCTGTTGTTAATGGTTTGCTTTACAGTTTTTGAAAATGGTGGAAGGTTGTTTGTCCTTAATAATTCCCACTTGTCTTTATGCAGGGGATTCTGAGCCTATAAAAATGTTCGATAGAACAGCCAATTTAGCCAACAACCAAATAATTAACTACCGATGTGATCCTTCTGAGAAATGGTTGGTTTTGATTGGTATTGCCCCAGGTTTAGCAGAGGTGTGTAGTGCTTATATGCTTATGGAAAACATAATCTTGATGTCCTATTTCTGAAAGCAGACCTACTTAACTTCCCAAGCAGCCTTTTCAATGTCATTGGGGATGCAGATACTAAAAAGTTTGTGCAGGGCTTGTCAGCTTTTCTCAATCATCTGATTTTCTTGTCTATGTGATTGCTCTGTCTACGCTCCATCATTGTAACATTCTTTTGCATGTACTCCCTCCATTTCAATTTGTTTGACCTATTTTCCTTTTTAGTCCGTTTAAAAAAGAATGGCCCTTTCCCTTTTTATCAACTCTTTAGTTTCAACTTTCCACATGGCATATTTAAGACTACAGACCACAAGATTAAAGTACTTTTTGGTATATTGACATATCTTTAATTTAAAACCAGAAGATTCAAAGGTGTCTTTATTTTCTTAACTTCGTGCCAAGTCAAAACAGGTTAGTCAATTTGAAATAGAGCGAGTAGTTTTCTGTATTTGATTTCTGTAACATGCATAACTGGGGTTAATTGCATCGAAATGACAGTATACTGCAATTACTTTTGCCATTGGATGTTTGATGCTATCAGATGATAACTTTAAGCTCAAAGGGCTGGTCGAAACATGTTTGTAGTTGTTAAGATTCCCATATATATCGAATATAGAAGGAATATACTCTTCCTTATTTGACTATGCTGCTGTGACTTCTGTCAATAGAGACCTCAACTGGTCAAAGGAAACATGCAGTTATATTCAGTGGATCAGCAACGCAGTCAAGCTCTCGACGCACATGCTGCAGCATTTGCCTCATTCAGGGTGAGAAAGGCTCCTTCATAATTCTTTTAATGTGTTCAACTGTTGTTGATTTTATGTTTTCCTGCCTGACTGTTGCTTTATTCAGGTTCCTGGAAATGAAAGGGATTCCATACTCATTTCTTTTGCCACGAAATCCTTAAATGCTGGACAAGTCACATCAAAGTTTCATGTCATTGAGCTTGGAGCCCAGCCAGGTCAAAACACTGCTCTCTTCTTCCTTTCACCTGTAGTTTACTCGTGAAGTTATTGAGTAAAATTATTGTGGCAAAACTCCCTGATATGATTGCGATCAGTTTTCTTAATTCGTTAAATCTTTGCAGGGAAGCCGTCTTTTACGAAGAAACAGGCCGATCTCTTCTTTCCTCCAGATTTTGCTGATGATTTTCCAGTTGCAATGCAGGTATCTCTTGCCTTCCATATGTGGAGCTGTTGTCACTTTACTTGTCTTTCTTCAATTTGAAAGAATTCAGTTTCCTGTAACATGGTTCTCTGTTATTCTGGCAGATATCTCATAGATACAGTTTAATTTATGTCATCACAAAGCTTGGGCTTCTCTTTGTCTATGACCTCGAAACAGCTACTGCAGTGTACAGAAATAGGATTAGTCCAGATCCTATTTTTCTGACAGCAGAAGCTTCATCTGTTGGTGGTTTCTATGCCATTAACAGGCGAGGCCAAGTGTTGCTTGCCACAGTAAATGAAGCGACACTCGTACCTTTCGTCAGTGGCCAAGTATGTCAATTTTCATTTTGTTCTATTATATACTAGCATTTTATTTAGCCCAGATATGAATTTTGTACACATCATGTTGCAGTTGAATAATCTGGAGCTTGCTGTGAATCTTGCCAAAAGAGGAAACCTTCCTGGGGCTGAGAATTTGGTAAGTTGATGTAATATTGTCAACTTTTATTGGAAAACTGAGGGATCTTTACTCATTATATGGTGCACCTTTTTTTTTTTTGGGCTATCCTATCAGCATTTCCTTCTCTGAGAACAAGATAGTAAAATGAATCATTGATTGTTGTAGATATCATCAGCAGTTGGCAGTCTTACTGAAAGCTTTTGATTTTATTGATTCAACATGTTGATAATCTGAGGATGTCTACAATGATCTTAGTGTATTATTGTTATATGTCGTCAGGTCGTCCAGCGGTTCCAAGAGTTGTTTGCCCAGACAAAGTACAAAGAAGCTGCGGAGCTTGCAGCGGAATCACCACAAGGCATACTCCGTATGCCTGACACTGTTGCAAAATTTCAAGTATTGGTTATGATATGGAAAATATGTTTTTCGTTCAGGATTTTATAGCCTTGCTGGTCTTGAAACATATATTTATTTATTTGGTTTTGTAATTGGTCTTCTTTGCAGAGTGTTCCTGTTCAAGCAGGGCAAACACCTCCCTTATTGCAGTACTTTGGGACACTTTTGACGAAAGGAAAGCTAAATGCTTTTGAATCATTGGAACTGTCACGCCTTGTTGTCAACCAGAACAAGAAAAACCTATTGGAGAACTGGTTGGCTGAGGATAAGCTGGAGTGCAGTGAGGAACTCGGGGATCTTGTGAAGGTCAAATTTTGAAGTTGAAACATTATTTCCATTGCTCACCACTTTATTTGAATTTGTTTTTGCAAGTAGTCGTTCTAGTTACTGATTGTAGTCAATTCTTTTGTAGACTGTTGATAATGACCTTGCCCTAAAGATATATATCAAAGCTAGAGCAACTCCGAAAGTTGTTGCTGCTTTTGCTGAGCGCCGGGAGTTTGACAAGATTCTGATATATTCCAAGCAGGTGAGCGATTCCTATTTTTGGTCATCTGGCTGACTGCTTTTGGTTGTCTTTTTTCCCTCTTTCTGATTTTTGATTAGTTTGGTTTCTTCTTTTTTGGTGCTTGTCTGAGCTGCTATATCTAGATGGTTCAACCCTCTCTTGTATAAACTAATTTGGGGTTGGATATCTAAAATGATTTTTTGGATGGTACAGGTTGGCTATACACCTGACTATTTGTTCCTTCTTCAAACAATTCTTCGATCTGATCCTCAGGTATGTTGAGAATAGTTACATAAGTCATAATGTTATCTATTTCCAATCCTTATCTGCTAGCTTCATTTAGTAGATTTTACCAGATTTACTCCATGATATTTGGATGTTAATATTTTTGACCATACGGTACTGCTCAAGTTTTGTTTTCATTTTTTGAGGAGACAATTGCAACAAAAATTGTGTATTTAATTATGTCACTTTAAGATATTGTTAATTGTACTGTTTGGAAAGTTACCTTTTCTGTGATGAAGAGAAACTGAGCACTTGTAATCTGTGTCACAATGCTAGTTTGGATGAAGTTGAACAATTTCTCTGATTATGCAGGGAGCTGTTAACTTTGCGCTCATGATGTCCCAAATGGAGGGCAGTTGTCCTGTTGATTACAACACTATCACTGATCTGTTTCTGCAGGTTAGTAATCTCACAATGATGTCAAATTCCCTGTAGACTGTCAAACAGACACAATTATTACAATTTGATCCTTTTCTGGCCTCATCATTTGTTTGTACTTAATGAAGGTCTGAATCTGATTCAGACTTCTGACCATTAAGTGTATTTGTTTTTAATTAAGATTTTAGCTCTTAATAGGTCTGAATAGGTCTTAGTCATTCAGATCTAGAACCAAGTCTTAATAGGTCTGAAGAGATATTCTGGTGTTTGATAATATTCACCACTCTATTCATAATCAGCAGTCACCACCACTAACCACCTCTGCCACCGCTACCGTTGTCAACCACCACCCACCACCACCAACCACCTCCACCATCGACAACAAATATTGCTACCAACCACAATTGTCAACCGCTACCACACCTGCTACCTCTATTATTCTATTATATTCACTGCCACCACCACCGTCGACAACACCACCATCATCAACCATTACCGATCGATCCCTACTACCGGCCAACTCATCTATTACAACTAGAACTACTACTAATACATCACAACCTCCACACATTCTTTGGCCGCCACCACCATTTTCACTAGTAACGCCATCTCTACCACCACTTCAACCACTACCATTGCTACAATTTATCTTTACTAACAACCATCTCTACCATCCCAACAAACAATATCTCCAACTAGGACCGACACATCATCAACCATCATACATTCATGTTTCAGCCAACACAATCAACACCTCAAACTACTAACATTAAGCAACGTCACATTGCAACCGCCATCACCACCACCACCATTGCTACCATCATAACAGTCACTACAATACCAACCATCACAACTATCACCACCAACATTATTTATCACTAACATCAATCATTGTCACCGTAACCACCATTATAAACCATCTCCGCTATCACTAACAAACATAAATGTTTTTTCTCAATCAAATAATAATTTTGTTGTATTAAATTACATACTTTTATAATATATAATTAATTTTTATTTGAATTGTATTTTTATTTTATTATATATACAAATAAAATTATTTTGCACATTCAGATGTTGAAAAACAAACAGCCTTAATCATTCAGTTTTCAGATTTAGAGACAACATCTTAATAATTCAGATGTGCATTCAGATTCAGACGTCTGAATCTTAAAAAAAACAAATGCAGCCTTAAGTGCATTACAATGTTTGTCTTTTTCTATGGGATGCAGTGCACAGCTGACAAAGTATTTTCTTTCTTTCTGCTTTTGTTAATAGAGGAACATGATCCGTGAGGCAACAGCATTTTTGTTGGATGTTCTGAAACCTAACCTTCCAGAGCATGGCTTTCTGCAGACTAAGGTTTCTTTACACTTTCCATTAGAAAACATTCTGTTAATACATTCTGCTTCTGAATCGTAACTTCTCTCTTCTATACAGGTCTTGGAAATCAATCTCGTGACTTTCCCGAATGTTGCTGATGCCATATTAGCAAATGGAATGTTCAGTCATTATGATCGACCTCGGATTGCTCAACTTTGTGAGAAAGCTGGTCTTTACGTGCGAGCTCTGCAGGTTGAATCCTTGTCAATATTCTGACTTAACTTTCCTTAAGTAACCACTGCTAAGTCAGAATAATCATGTTTTGTTTCTGCAGCACTATTCTGAACTGCCTGATATCAAGCGTGTCATTGTTAATACACATGCAATTGAGCCTCAGGTTGGAATAATACACAGTTCGTATATACCTTTGCTATAGGAGTCTGTCCGAATCATACTGATTGGTGCTGTTCCTCTTAGGCCTTGGTTGAGTTTTTTGGGACCCTTTCACGTGAATGGGCACTTGAGTGCATGAAGGACCTCCTTGTTATCAATATCAAAGGAAACCTTCAAATAATTGTTCAGGTACTGGTTATGTTGTCATATTGCCAAAGAGACCATTTGCTGGAATTTATCATGTACCTGCACGCTTAATATATGCATAAACTCAAGCAGCGGCATTTCTTGGCTGTACTCCATAATAATGGCAGCTTGGCTGATTGTGAGTTTTGCAGGTTGCTAAAGAGTACTGTGAGCAGTTGGGTGTTGATGCTTGCATAAAGCTTTTTGAGCAATTTAAGTCCTATGAGGGGTTATATTTCTTCCTGGGATCATATTTGAGTTCCAGGTGCATACTGCAGGATATACTCTTTAGCCATTTTGGCAGGGTAATTTTAATTGTTAGTTAATCTTTGTTTTTTGGGTTTCATATAGTGAGGATCCTGATATCCACTTCAAATATATTGAGTCGGCTGCCAGAACTGGTCAAATCAAGGAGGTTGAGCGTGTCACAAGAGAATCAAACTTCTATGATGCAGAAAAGACAAAGAACTTCTTGATGGAAGCTAAACTTCCTGATGCTCGCCCTCTGATTAATGTTTGTGACCGCTTTGGTTTTGTTCCTGACCTCACACACTACCTCTACACCAGTAATATGCTACGTTATATTGAAGGTTATGTCCAAAAGGTTTGCACGGTTTCTGTGTAATACTTGTTTTATTGAAGTATTTGCAAGTGGGAAGTGACATGCCTTTTATCATTTATGGAACAGGTCAATCCAGGAAATGCACCTTTAGTCGTAGGGCAGCTTTTAGATGATGAGTGTCCTGAGGATTTTATAAAGGGATTGATCCTGTCTGTGCGTTCTCTGCTTCCGGTTGAGCCCCTAGTGGAGGAATGTGAAAAAAGGTCTTTGTTTATCCCTGTAGAGTTGCTTGTGTTCGTTATCAACTTTTAGTGTGTTAAACCTTCTACCCTATTGGTTGTCAGGAATCGACTCCGTTTGCTGACACAGTTTTTGGAGCATCTTGTAAGTGAAGGAAGTCAAGATGTACATGTACACAATGCTCTGGGAAAGATCATCATAGATAGCAATAACAACCCAGAGCACTTCCTCACCACCAATCCATACTATGACTCGCGCATTGTTGGTAAATATTGTGAAAAGCGGGATCCTACCCTTGCTGTTGTTGCATATAGGAGAGGGCAATGTGATGATGAACTTATTAATGTGACAAACAAGAACTCTTTGTTTAAACTTCAAGCAAGGTTAGTTATTCATGAGGTTTGTGATAATAGGTTTATCAAATGTCTCAGTGGAGTAAACTATCATGTTAAAATTGTTCTTAGGTATGTGGTTGAGAGGATGGATGGTGATCTTTGGGAGAAAGTTCTTAACCCCGAAAATGAGTTTAGAAGACAGCTTATTGATCAAGTTGTTTCCACTGCTCTGCCTGAAAGCAAGAGCCCTGAGCAAGTTTCTGCCGCTGTTAAAGCTTTCATGACTGCTGATCTTCCCCATGAACTGATTGAACTTCTTGAAAAGATTGTGCTCCAGAATTCTGCATTCAGTGGGAACTTTAATCTGCAGAATTTGCTTATTCTGACAGCCATCAAAGCCGATCCGTCCAGAGTAATGGACTATATCAATAGACTTGATAATTTTGATGGGCCTGCAGTAGGGGAGGTTGCTGTCGAAGCGCAACTTTATGAAGAAGCTTTTGCAATCTTCAAGAAGTTCAACTTGAATGTCCAGGCTGTCAACGTTCTGCTTGACAACATTCGCGATATTAATCGGGCTGTGGAGTTTGCATTCCGAGTTGAAGAAGATGCTGTTTGGAGTCAGGTTGCTAAAGCTCAACTGAGAGAAGGATTAGTGAGTGATGCTATTGAGTCATTTATTCGTGCAGATGACGCCACCCACTTTTTGGATGTAATTCGTGCTGCAGAGGATGCGGATGTTTACCATGACTTGGTTAAGTATCTGCTGATGGTAAGGCAGAAGACAAAGGAGCCCAAAGTTGACAGTGAACTCATTTATGCATATGCTAAAATTGATCGATTGGGTGACATTGAAGAGTTTATTCTCATGCCAAATGTTGCTAATCTGCCGAATGTTGGTGATAAGTTGTTTGATGAAGGCTTATATGAGGCTGCAAAGATTATATTTGCTTTCATTTCTAACTGGGCCAAGTTGGCCAGCACTCTAGTGAAGTTAAATCAATTTCAAGGTGCTGTCGATGCAGCACGCAAGGCAAATAGTGCTAAGACATGGAAAGAAGTTTGCTTTGCTTGTGTCAATGCTGAGGAGTTCCGTTTGGCTCAAATTTGTGGGCTTAACATTATAGTGCAGGTATCTAGCTTTGTGTTTTTCAAATTATTATTGAGCAGATAATGTTGGTACTTCAGTTGTCTTCATTAGCATCTAAGTCTATCTTATGGGCCACTCTTGATTTGTATGATCTCTTTTTACATTTGCAGGTGGATGACTTAGAGGAAGTTAGTGAATTTTACCAAAATAGAGGATGTTTTAATGAATTAATCTCTCTTATGGAGAGTGGGCTGGGTTTGGAGCGTGCGCATATGGGTATCTTCACAGAACTTGGTGTTTTATATGCCAGATACCGTCATGAGAAGCTCATGGAACACATTAAATTGTTCTCCACCAGACTCAACATTCCCAAGCTTATTCGTGCCTGCGATGAACAGCAACACTGGAAGGAACTCACGTATTTGTACATCCAATATGATGAATTTGATAATGCTGCCACCACTGTCATGAATCATTCTCCAGATGCCTGGGATCATATGCAGCTCAAAGACATTATTGTTAAAGTTGCTAATGTGGAGCTTTATTACAAGGCCGTCCACTTTTATTTGCAAGAGCATCCTGATCTCATTAATGACCTTCTAAATGTTCTTGCACTTAGAGTAGATCACACACGCGTTGTGGAAATAATTAGAAAGGTCTTCACTTATGATCAAAACTCTTGGCTCGCAAGAATTGTTTGGATTATATGTTGTGATATATATTCTTCTTGCTAAATCATGTGGTTTCTTTTGTTGGACTGACATCAGGCTGGTCACCTTCGCCTAGTCAAGCCTTACATGATTGCTGTCCAGAGCAACAATGTTTCTGCACTGAATGAGGCGCTTCACGAAATTTATGTCGAGGAAGAAGACTATGATAGACTACGTGAATCAATTGATTTGCATGATAACTTCGATCAGATTGGCCTTGCTCAGAAGGTGGAGGCTATTCTTCTAAAATTCTCTCTCCGTGTTTATAATATCTCACAAATATTTCTGCTTTTCTTGTTTCCCGAGCAGATAGAGAAACACGAGCTTCTTGAGATGAGGCGTGTTGCTGCTTCTATCTATAAGAAAGCTGGTAGGTGGAAGCAATCTATTACTCTGTCAAAGAAAGATAATCTCTACAAAGATGCCATGGAGACAGCCTCACAATCTGGAGATCGCGAACTTGCAGAGGAGTTGCTTGTTTACTTCATTGAACAGGTATATGACTTTATTTTTAAGCATCATCTGTGTTCTTCCTTTCTCCCAAAGTCCCTAAAAGAGGTAAAACTCAAGTGATTGCTGAAAATAAGTTAAATACTTGCTGTGTCCTATATCGGCCTCATAATTAAGTTATTGCGACATGCGAATAGAACGGGCTGTTTTGGTTTCCTGAGGATCTGTGTGTCAGAGAATCCCCACTCCCTAAGATTAAATGCAACTATACCCACGAAAGATGAAAAAGAGTATGTACACTTTAAAGCATTATATATGGCAGTTTTTGTTGCTATATGCATAATTGTATTTTTTTTAAAAAAAATCTATATGCATATATGACTGTCATGCTATCTTATTGAAGGAAACAACATACCCAGTCTAATCCCACAAGACCTATTAAAAGAAAACAGAAGGAAATTTATGGATGGGAATTGTTAAGGAAGCTAAAAAATAATTTGGCTGGAAATGATATTTGTTGGTCTGAAAATGTCCAAGGCTCTATATCTTGGATTGCCGTTATCTTGCATTGGTAAATGCTAGTGAATTTTTATTATAATGACATCTAGAATTTTCTGAAGTCTTTACTTTTAACTTTTTATTTGTTTTTTTACTTCTCATCCTTGTATAGAAAAGCTTTGGGGAGAAATGGAATTGAGCTCCTAACCGTTGATGCTTGTTTTTGCAGGGGAAGAAAGAATGCTTTGCATCATGCCTGTTTGTTTGTTATGATTTGATTCGGCCAGATGTTGCTCTTGAACTTGCCTGGATGAATAGTATGATTGATTTTGCATTTCCGTATCTGTTACAGGTAACTCTCTGACCCTCCACCCTTAGTTGATATGTGTGTACTTATGCGTATCTGCTATAAAAAAGACTTCCTTCTCAGTTGGATTTGTTGCATCTTTTCCTCTGGTGTTGCCAGCCTTAATTTTTTACAGATCAACTTCTCAGAAAGTTTATTTTTTTTTTGTTTAGGCAGTGTGGTTAAAGAAATATTGCGTCTTCCATAGGCAATTAATGCTGCTTAATAATATTCACTGTGCTCTTTAAAGAAAAAATTCTCCGCAAGGTTCTGATGAGGCAAAACATTTTGGTCTATCTTTGTATTTGTTTGGCTAGAAAGTTTTTCCAAAAACAATTGTTAGACCAAATTAGAAAAATCTTAAACCCCAGTACACCCCCAATTTTGAGGGTCTGCTGCTGTTTTGAAGATTTGCTTGTCTGTGACAAGACACTCTTATTTCTTTTTTCCGTTCTGTTGCTCTAAGAAGTCCAATAAAATTAAAATACTCTGCATTAAGATTTTTGTTTGTGTATCTTGCTTCGAGCTCTTGGTTCATGCTTTTCATCATATTCTTCTCTCTTCTACTTTCTTCTCTTTTAAGCCTGTCATTTTTGGTTTTGTTCATTGGGATGCGTCTCAATTATCTTTCCATACTGTCATCAGCAGTCACTATTTAACTTCTCTCTCTCCGTCTCTCTCTCTCTCTCTCTCTCTCTCTCAGTTTATCCGTGAATACAGTGGCAAGGTTGATGAGCTAATAAAAGATAAGATTGAAGCTCAAAGTGAAGCAAAAGCCAAAGAGAATGAAGAGAAGGATGTTATTAAGCAGCAGGTACATAGCGAACCTAACTACGGTTACAACTAAATGCATTTTCTTTTTTATGACCTGGAAATCTTTGTAATATTTTGACAATGCACACACATTCACACTTCTTTTGGCAAAATTGACCCATCTCTTCAATGTGTTAATGTCCATTGAGGCTTTGCTAATCATATTCACTGGTTGATTGCAGAATATGTATGCACAACTGCTGCCATTGGCTTTGCCTGCTCCACCAATCCCAGGCATGGGAGGAGGTTTTGCTGCACCCCCACCTCCAATGGGTGGGATGGGAATGCCTCCCATGCCTCCATTTGGCATGCCACCCATGGGTCCTTATTAATATGGTGTTAAAACATGCTGGTGTAAACAGACACTACAAATGGGCAGGCAGATGATCTGGGGTTCTTTTGCTTTGTGTTTAGGGTTGTTGCCCTTGTATCTTTCACTTACCTTGCAGTTGTTGACCACTGATGAACACAAGTGGAGGCTAGATAAAATTATTGTTCTCTGTTGTGTGTCATAGGGTGTTGATATCTCCTTTGTAATATTCTTTTAGAAGAGGCATTTTTTTTGTAGTTAGGCAGAAAGGGGGATGTTTCTATTTTTCAGTACCAAAGAGATGTATTAATTATGCATCTTGCGTTGATTTGCTGGGGTCGGTCAAGGTATTTCTTCTCCAGTTTTGTAGTTGTTTCTAGGTTCATTTTCCCGAGGGTATATGTAAATGCTTTTAGGCCCTTTTTCTGTGGTTCCTGTGTGGACGGGTCTTAATGGTATGTTATATGCAGTTGCGGTTATCCAGCAGATTCTTGTTTGTATCCTTTTATAATTCTTTTTAGCAGCATAGGTTACCTGGTTTGTTCCTTTATATCTCGAGCTTTATGATAGTTTGGGCGGTAGAACTAATCAGGTTTCATGTTTTTTTTTTGAGTTGGTGTTCTCTCTTCGCATGCCAAGTTGTAAACTGGCAGCATAAAGCGTGATTGTTGGTTGTTGGACTTGATCAACGAATGTATTACTTCCTTTGTTTAAAAAAGAATAATCTACTTTGATTTGACACAAAGTTTAAGAAAATAATGAATACTTTTAAATCTTGTGGTCTTAAATTAAAGTAGTGTTAAATGTATCAAAATGTCTTTTAATTTTGTGGTCATAAATATGTCATGTGAAAAGTTGAAATTACAATATTGTTAAAAAAAAATTATTCTTTTTGAAACGGCCTAAAACGAATAGTAAATCATTCTTTTTGAAACAGAGGAAGTATGTTTAGGTGAATATTTTTGTTATAGTTGGGACATTTCTTCTATCATCTACCGATGCAGAGACAGATAATCAGGGGACTAAAATTGAGGGACGTGCTTCATCGTAGCCCTATACTTTGACTTATTTTTGTTGGAAAGGATTGTCGATATGTGCGGTTGGGAAGTTATAACCTGTTGGCCAAACTTTTCTTTTTTTCTTGAAGTGTTCATCTGTATTATCTGTATGGTTAAAGAAAAAAGGTTAGCTAATCGCGACATCAATAGAAAATAGTTGTAAAGTGGAAATGCGGTAGCGGGATGTATGCATGGATTAATCATTAGAGACTATGACACTCTATAACACTTTTTAAAATAAATAGCTCAAGTTTGAAAACTTTTCAAAAAATTTTCAGTCGGATATACTATTTTCGCTTTATAATCATTTCCTAATTTGGATCATTTTGACCTACGTAGTTCATATACAATACTGATACAGTCTATATATAATACAATATTCAACTTGGGCAATTCATTTTTTTTTTTTTAAATATTTCAATTTTTTTTGCTATAAATTTTTTAACTGATCAAATATTTCGTTTTTTTTATTACTTCAAATAATAATTAAATTATATAAAAACGATATAATTGTTAAATAAAATATGTATCTATATGAGATATATGTATAACAACAGTTGCATAGTTCTATCAATATGTATATGTATAAATATATATAAAAAATACATAGAAAGTGTATGAAAATTATATAATTGTTGTATAAAACGTATAAAAAAAATGTACAGTTATTGTATAAATTGTATATCAAAACTGTATAATTTTCATATATAAGATATGTATAGAAACTGTATAGAAGATGTGTAGAAACGGTATAGAACAAACCAGTAAATTGAAATGGCTAGAAAGTGGAATTTAAATTTTATGACCATTTTCATGAAAATAGTTTAATTTGAAGTGTCGTTTCTGTCCTTTTAATGGATGACCCTTGAATGATTTTGGGCTTTTGTTTTCCATAAGAAAAGTCATTTTAGGCTTTTGTCTCTCGTGAGAAAAGTTTTTAAAATTAGTTTTTTCTTCTTTTTATGTACAGTCAAGTACGTTTTTTGTTTTTCAACATTTCAAATATTTTTAAACTTTTCATGTTTATTTATCTCTCAATTTTCATTTTTATGTTTTTTAACTTTTTTATTTTTTTCATAATTTTTATTTTTAATTTTAATTTATTCATGTCAACATTTATTTTTCTTTTACTTTTTTTTTTCTCGATTTCTTCATTTTTCTTTTTAATTCATTTTGTCTAACCTTTATTTTTCTTTTACTTTTTATTTTTATCTTTATTTTTATCTTTTCTTCTCATTTAATTTTTCTCAATCTTTATTTTTTTATTATTTTTATTTTTTCTTAACCTTTATTTTTTTAAAAAATTTTTTCTTCTTTTTTTTTTTTACTCAACTATATTATATTTTGCTAATAAATAGAAAGTTGGATTATCTGCGAAGAGATCTTTTTTAAACATCAAAGTAAATTTATATGCATGACTTGTTGTTTTGAAGTGTTTTGTGATAAGTCTTGCCTCTAAAAAAAAGTTATAGAACATCTCATAAATGATGATACAATGTGGTAATGTTAAATCTTGCTTGTAATGTTGTTTGAAAATTCTTGAGTCTAGTCTTGCATTTAAAATAAAAGTTATAGAACATTTCATAAATCGAGAAACAATGCAATGGACACACTTGGCCATTGGACATAACTTATTTTTTTGGGAGGTTCTTGGGCTAAGTCTTGTCTTAGAGGCAACACTAATAGAGCATCTCATAAATCAAGACACAATATGGTAGTGTCAACTCTTACCCATGAGGCGTAACTTGTAGGCTAAGTATTACCTCTAAGGCAAGAGTTATAGAACATCTTATAAGTCGATACACAATGTGATAGTGTCAAATCTTGCCTATGGAGCGTAGCTTGCTGTTTGGAAGTCCTTAGACTAAGTCGTACATTTCATAAAATCAAGACACGATCTTGTAGCATCAACTCTTGCCCATGAAACATAACTTGTTTGAAATTTCTTGATTTATAAAACATTTCATAAATCAAGACACAATGTGTTAGTGTCAACTCTTATGCTATATCTTGTTTTGATGATGAACAACTTACAACAAGGGACCATGTACCTAGATTTTCAAGGCTAAAGTACAGTTGACACACGCCTACACAGTTTTGTTAGCTAGTGTAACAAACTGCGCAGGTGCTGCTTGTACTATTTAGGACACCTGATCTAATTGCATTTTAACCCTAATCATTATAAATGATGCTTCACAATTGATAGTTTTTGCAAATCAAAAAAGCTGAAGAGTGAAAGAGGCAAAAACTTAACTTTAAACATTGTTCAAGTTCTTATTTCTTATATGTGCTGAAATATAAAGTGTTCTTGAGTCAAGCTTGAGTCTGTTACTTATTTTATAAGAGTAATGTTCTTTTCTTCATGCTTTGAGAGTGCTTAGGTAGAGTTGCATGAGCTTGAAAATGGTTAGAGTTAATCAGTGTTGAGGGAGTCTTGGAAAAGTTGCCAAGGTAAAGTTGTAGTAGAGTTACTACAAGCAGGAGGTGCCTAGAGTTAGGTTAAAGTTTGAGTCTGCAATCAAGAGGTTGATTATAGTAAACATTTGAAGAGCTTGTGAGGGTAAGTCGTGTTTTTTCCTCCCTTGAGCAAAGAGGTTTTCATATTAAATCTTGTGTTCTTTAAGTTTCCTGCACTATTTTATGTTCCTGGTTAATTGACTGTTTTATTGCCTATGACTAACTTTGAGGGACCTGGTCCCTCATTGTGTGGTGTAACCCCCAAGGTTTCAATAATTAGTATCAGAACCGGTTCACTCTAAAAGGTTCAAAATAGAGTGTTTTGGTTATCATGACTGCTCCACCCAATCTGGAATAAGGGCAACTACAACTAAACCACCTAAATTTAATGGGCAGTACTATGGCTGGTGGAAAATCAGGATGTATGGGAACTTCTTTATTCCTTAATCTACAAATCTGACGGTCAAGGATCTCAATTGGACTTCTTCATAGGAGAGGCTATCTTTCATGCCCATACTTTCTAAAGGAACAACAAAAGTTGGATCACTAATGCATTTCTTTAACAAAGAGACATGAAACACTGAGTGCACTAATGCTAACTCCGTCGGCAACTCTAACTCGTAGGCTACCTTCCTAAAAAGACTCAAAATCCTATAGGGGCCAATGTAGCGGGGACTGAGCTTTCCCTTGGGCAAATATTTTAGATACACTAAATCACCAACATCAAATTCACGCTCCCTTATCCTCAACTCACAGTAGGATTTCTGTCGGCTTTAGGCTCTTTTTAGCATTTTTAGATCAACTAAAATTTCTCGATCGCCTCATACATTGACTCTAGCCCCATCAGAGCAAATTTACCAACCTCAAACCAACCAATAAGAGATCTACACCTCTTTCTATAGAGAGCCTCAAATAAAGCCATCTAGATACTAGACTAATAGCTTTTATTATAGGGAAACTCAATAAAAGGAAAGTGATCATCCCAACTACCCTTGAAATCGATGACACAAGACCTTAACATATTCTCTAATGTCTTAATGGCCATCTCTGCCTGGCAATCTATCTGAGGGTGAAAAGCTGAACTGAAGTAAACTTGTGTACCAGGGCCCTTCTAAAAAACCTTCAAAATATGAGAGGTAAATTGAGTACCTCTATCTGATATGATGGTCAACAAGAATCCATGTAACTTTAGCCACTCCTTGATATAGAGTCTAGCATAATCCTTGGCGAAATATGATATATGGACTGGCAAAAATTGGTTAACTTGGTCATTCTATCCACAATAACCTAAATAGAATCATATTGACGACGCGTACGACGTAACCCTATAACAAAATCTATTTTTACCACTTTTCACTTCCAAATGGGAATGCTGAACTCCTGAAGCGAGCCACTAGGCCTTTGGTGCTCAACCTTAACGTACTGATAATTTGAAATTTAGCAATGAATTCGACAATATCCTTCTTCATACCATTCCACCAATAAACTTCCCGCAAGTCTCGATACATCTTAGTGGCTCCTGGATGAATAGAATATCGTGAACCATGATCTTCTGCAAATATTCACTGCCTCAAAGCATCCACATTCAAAACACATAACCTATCCTAGCAGTGAAGCACACCATCTCTCCCTTGAGAGAAAACCTTAACTTTCTGCTCCCGAACTACCTTTTTTAACTTAACCAAATAGGATCCCTATATTGTTTTTTATTTACTTCGGAAACCAAAAAATATTCTGAACCCAAATACTACCTTCAGCCAAATCAACCAACCAAACAACTAATCTAGACAACTCATGAAACTCGCGAACTAACTCATTCTTATCATCCTCAACATGGGCAATACTTAACATAGACAGTCTACTAATAGCATCGGCCACAATATTTGCCTTACTCGGGTGATACAACACACTCATATCATAATCTTTTAACAATTTAAGCCACCTTCTCTAACAAAGATTAAGATCTTTTTGGGTGAACACATACTGTAAGCTCTTGTTATCATGAGCACATCAAAATGAACCCCATATAGGTAATTCCTCCATATCTTTAAGACAAATAACTGCTGCCAACTCAAGATCACGAGTCGGGTAATTCTTCTTATGGGGCTTAAGTTGTCTAGAGGCATAGGCTATTACCTTGCCTCGCTGTATCAAAATACAACCAAGACCAATGATGAGTGGTAAATTTATCACTCATTTACATCCAAATGTGTGCACACTATATGATTTAATAGTGTGAATAAGATAACTTTGTCATTTGAATGCACTAATTCCCATATTGAGTGGTTTTGCTTGTCATATCCATGAGGTATCTGAAAGGATCCATAGGTAATAATCTCGAGGTTTAGTTAAAACAATAGCATCATAAACCCCTAACTTAACCTACCCATGTAGTCATGAACTAGAATTTGCATTCGATTGTCATAAACTCATGCATTATTTGTCCTTAGAAAGATATAATCCCAAGACTTTTCTCATATTGAAATTTTAGCAACATTTGTTGCCTTAAATTGGTGGTTTGATTAGATTTTGGTAAAAATAACTTTCCAAACCAATCCCCCTTTATTTTAATTCATGCATTTCATTATGTTTACCGTACGAGTATATACTTAGATACACTCAACACCAATAGGATTTGAATACTATATTTATCCCTCGAGGATTCGTCCCCAACTCACCTTGGGTTAGTATACTTGACACGATCGCCTTACCCATTTATTATGGAGTAAGTTGAGCGTGATCAAAATAGCGCCGTTGTCGGGGAGTGACATATAGTTTTCACTTGTGCAGTGTTGATAGTAGCTTTGGGTTTACCCATAATGGTTGTTATTTATTTTGTTTGTTGTTTTTGTTTCTTTTTAGGTGATTTCAATAGTGTCCACGACACAATAAGTGACCATGAAAGTAATTCTAGGACCTTTGATGTGCCCCTTAATGATGAGGAGCAACTCCATGATGTTAGACGTGCGAATGCTATCTGCATCCCACCTAATTAAGGGAATGGGGTATTCCACATCATGAGTGTTATTTGCACATGGTTCAAATCAAAAGTCTCTTTGGGGGTGTAATACCCCGAACTTTCTTCAAGTCAAGTTTTATCCTTAAGAAGAGTAAGGGCTGACTTCCCAAGTGAGAAATATTTTTAAACTATGTAGAATTTCCCTAATATCGATTTTTTTTATGTGGATAATTGAATAAGATTTTCATCGATACTAAATTCGTCCAAATTCGACACTCGGGCAAAGAGTTAGAGCTATTTTAGTGAGACAGTGTACCACCTGGTACTTTGGCGCATCGCGGAGTCAGCCAAAATAGCAATCGCCAAAATCTAATGAGCCTCCGCGATTCCACTGCATCATGGTGTATTTCTAGTTCACAACCAAGGTGGCAACACAATTTCCACCGCATCGCGCCATTAAGCAGTTTCCCAATTGTCCAATTTCTAGTAAGTTGGCGCGATTATGGCGCGTCGTGCCAGCTGAAAAATTGGGATTTTTAGATTCTGTTATTTAACTCCAAGGGCATCTTAGACTTTTCCCATGACCCCTATTAGCCCAACATGAAATAAAATGCCCAATAAGCCCTTATTCTATTATTTTCCTCACTTTTCTCTCAAGAACATTATATTTTCTCTTAAAGGGGCAAGAACCCTAGCCAAGAAATCATGAACAAGACTAAAGATTTTCTTTAAGAACCTTCAAGAAAGAGTTTTCTAAGGTATGTTAGATGTTGATTCTTGGGTTCCTTCCACCCAAAAAGCTCAAGAATCCTTTTCAAAATTTTGAGGTTTACGTATTTATGAGATTTCATGATTTATGTGTATTAGAGTTCATGATTTTGTATTGTTGGGTTTTAATTCATGATTTAGACTACCAATTTCAAGAGTTGATTTTATTATGTGATGAATTGTATGATGTTCATGATAAACCCTCTTCAAGTTGCATGATATTGATGTATTTATGATGATTAAGTATAGAATATGTGGTATGTCCAAAGCATGCTCCCCATATGTTTGATAGAATGTTTAAGTAAAGATAGAATGTTAAGCATAAAATCCCCAATTTTGTGATAACTAGTGCATGCCAAGCGTTTGTTAAAATGCCTTATTTAATGTATTATGATAAGTTGCATGCATTATTATCCATGTGTATTCTTTATTGAACAACTATGAGATATTAGTATGCATTCCCTATACATTTACATGTGTATGACATTTAAGTGATTGATGAGATATCATATTAATTGTGTTGTGAATGAAAGTCTATGGTCATGATTATTCAAGAATAGTTATGTTTTACTTTTATGTTATCGAGTCCTGGGGGTATTTATACCCGACAAATTAGATGCTGTCTAGAGCCAGTGTCAGTTTTCACAATAACTCAGTCAAGCCATGATCCTTAGAACTTAGTCAGTTACAAAATTCAGTACTCTCAGACAGTTACAGAACTTAAGAAATCTCAGTAATCTAAGTATTATTAGCATTCCAACATCAGTTCAGCACTCAGCTCAGATCTTAGTAGTATTCAAGAATTCAATTTCAGACCTCAGTAGAATTCAAATAATCAATTCAGAACTTAGTATTATCCAGTCAGATAAAGAGATTCAGAAGTATTTCGTCAGATAATAGAATCAAGTAAACTCAGTCAGATCCGTCAAGTAAGACAATCAGTAATAGATTCATCTCAGTCTAGTACAGTCCAAGAATCAATTTAGTTTCTTTTAGTTGGGAGTAGGAACTAGCATCGAGCGAGTGCAGGGGTGACGACTTCCCCGTTAGAGAGGCAAAGTCCTAGTAATAGTCCCTGAACTCCAGAACTGCAAAGCCAGCGCAGGACCAGGAGTCACCCGTTAGATTAAGGCTGGAGTATCATATTTTCTTAGGCTTGACTTTCTGTTCAGGGTCACTCGTTAGAGAGGCTTGACCATAGCAGAGGTCTTTACCCGTGGCACGGTATTAACACCCTTTCAGCTGGGGTTATAGTTTGGACCCTACTAGATTAGATTCAGGGCATATCGGTTAAGTGAGAACTCCCACAGTTATAGTTTTAGTATCAGTCTTCAGAGTAGAACTCAGAAATCAGGACTATCAGATACTGATACAAATTAGTCCACTAAGATGCCAAAACAGTCTACAAAATATAAGAAGAACAAGCAACACAAATGGATATAAGATGACAAACATAAAAACACACGGATTTATAAAATAATGAAAAGATAGATAATGAGACCAAGATTATTACAAGTTAAAATGATATGGGAATGACAATGAAAACATGAAATCACACTCCAAATCGGTCCACTAATCTTAGGGATTCGAGGACCAAGATGGAGACCACACTCGGATTCACTACCAACAACAAGAACACAAGATACAAGGGCGTATTTCAACACCAAAATAGCTATAAAACGTGATGAACAATATCAACAACAATAACACAAGTTTTTGATTCAATAAATGACCCAAAATAGTCCACTACACAAGATAACAACAACAAAAGTAAAGGATAGATAGTGAGACCAAGATTATTACAAGATTAAGAACTAAAGAGTGTATTAAACTCAAAACCCCCTAATGAATGTAATAATCAAAATCACACTCTTACGGTGACCACCAAGGGAATGAACTCACCTCAAGATCCACCATTTCCAAGCAAAGAATAATGTTAGCTTTTCTAAGCCCTATACTAGAACTATACTAAGTTGGTCTACTCTCAAGAGAGAGGATTTAAATGTTTCAATATTTCATCTTTCATAAACTAATGAAAATAAGGCTAAAGAAGCCTATTTATAATCTATTACACAATGAACAGAAAATGACTCCAATGCCCTTAATGAGGAGGGATAGTCATGGAGTGTCACTTGGACAAAGATAAGTGACCAAAATGCCCTTTATAAAGGGAACCAAAATCGTGAACCAACAAAGGTGGTCCAAACCCGAGAGTCCTTAAGTCTTCAATTCTCCAAGCAATCTTCCACACTCGGGTTTGATCAATGGCAGGCTCAAAACGTCCCCTCCAAGTATAATCCCGTGCCCTCCGTACGACCAAAGCTTGATTCTTCACATAGTAACTTTGAATGATGTCGGAGAAAGCTAAGGTGGCCATTATTCTCGTATTATCCTCCCTTTCTTGAAAAGGATTTGACCTCGTCCAAACCTTGCAAAAACGAAGAGAGAGAAAACAAATACAAACTCCTCATGGCATGAGGGTTAGGGTTAGAATAATAAATCATCTCAATATGCCAAGGTTGCACATATTTGTAATATAACCAAAGATCCTTTGAATTAAATATTAAAAGCCCAATAAAAGGTGCACAAAGGATTTGGTTATGGGAATTACCAAGAGATAAAGAAACTACATAGGTGCCAATGGCATCAAATAATCCATAAGGTAGAACTTCCTTCATCTTATGAGCCATAAGACACCATTGCTTCTTTATCTCGTCAAAAGACAACACCAAGGAGGTGTTCCGATTATTTCTAAAGTCCATAAAATCCATATAGCATTATCACACACACACATGGATAGACCAACAAACTTCCTACCTCGAAATAAAATAAATCCAAAACTACCATGGACATCATCATAGGCAAAGAGGTAGTATAGAAAAGAATCACGTGCAAAGGAATTCACAGGTGAAGAATAAGAATTTAAACACATTCTTTCCTTCAAACAACTAGAAAACTTGGCATCCAAAAGTTGGAATTCATGTAATTTAGGTACAAGTATGTCAAACAAGGATGCACATTTAGAAACGTTACCCCAAGGAGTCAATGACACCTTTGCCCTCGGGTTTTCAAGGACTACACATTCCTTACCCTTAAGAGTACTCTAATCTGTCAAAAAGAGATTTCCATCTTTAGGAGGAATGTTGTCACACCATAGTGGGTTAGCATATCGTCTATAGCTTCCAAATCAAGCTATACCATTATTTTCACCACTAGGTTCATTAGGAGTGTTTATACATCTTCAAACAAAACATTATACCTAAAGATAGAATGATCTATCCCACGGGAAGATTTGGAACAAGTAAGTTCACTCTCTAAAAGTTCATTATCAAGTTTTAAAGATGTATTAAGCACATGATTATCCCTATGATTTAATAAAATATTAGAGTCAAAGGGTAAGCTCATGGGTTCACTCCTATTTCTTTGATCAATATTTTTAACATCATCACACACTTGAGGTTCATTAATCATATCATACACATCCTCAAGTGGTGGACAATTTTCACACATAAGTTGATCAACACAAATTTCATAAGATAATTTACTTTCATTCAACACAATGGTTTCAACACTAGGTGGACATAAATCAATCTTACAAGAAGAGTCAATTAGGTCATCAATAGGATCAACTAGTGTATCCACACTCACAACATGTACATCATCATCAAGTGGAAAAGAAACAATAGACTCACCTATAGGTAAGCTACAACTCACACTCAATGGGCTCTAGCTACACAATTATCATTCACATGCACAAAAGTGCAAGAGTTAGCTATTTTACCTTGAAGTCTTTGAGTATATTCTTCTTTGTCATGGTGTGAAGGTTCTCCATAAGCTTGGATAAAAACTTTCTTTTGGCATTGTTTACCTTTACTTGTCATGTTGGTACCTACACAAATGTCCTTAAAAATAGAAGGACAACCAATGTTAGCACGGTTTGGTGGTAATTCCCTCACTTCGCTCCACGCAACCTCTTCTTTTTCCACTGTCAGAATACCACCTTGCACTCCCTTACTTCTCTTAATCTTTTGTCTCTCATAATAATTTGGATTGGAGTAGGTAGGCACTCGTCGCACTTAGGCAACAAGTAAGTCATGAGGCAATTCCCCCATTGGTCTCTTACAACATTAGGCCAAGTTTACACGTTAGGAACTTGATGTCGTGCAAACCAATTGGCACCTAAGTATACATGACCGTAGGCCAAGGAAATAATATCGCATCACACCTCCTCATGGTATTCATATTGGGAGAAGATAACTTTTACCCTCTCAGTAACCTTGAACCCGTCCAAGAAGTATGGAACAAGTAAAGGCTTACAAAACAACCCCAAGTAGTTAACCATGGATGGAATGATATAGTTTCTATAGTACCTATTATTTAACACAACAAGGCAGTCTGGTATCCCACAGATGGTCCCCTTTTTGGAGTGTACACTCTTTCTCAGATCAACATTATAAAGCATACGAGTACCCCTCGTTTTGGAGATACATACCCTCTTCTTCTCGTTGGACAACCTTCACTTTAGCTACTATAACCATTCATACTAGATCGACTTTGATAAGAAGTACTATAAGGTGGAGAATATGAATCTTCATACTCCTCACATGTACTCTCATCATAGCTCTCATAAGCTTTGTGAACGAAAAGGTTATACCTAACACCAAATCTAGGTTCAGAGTAAGAAGTGTAAAACTCCTCACATGCCCTAATATCATCATAAGATCCATCACGAGGCCTATATCATCTCCAAAGTTACCATAAGCACTAGGCACTTCATTCACCTTATTTTCTCCCTCAAAAAAGTAACTTTCAAATCTGCCCAAGTTTTGTTCATGGCATTTTTCATAGCCTCCACAATTTTTCTCAACTTCGTAGCCATAAAACCTTTTGCTACAATCATAGTCTCCCATTTTGTAGTCATAATAATCCCTGGCTATCGAAGACATATTTCCGTTATATCACCTTTTGAACCTACAAAATGAGAAAACAAGATTAGTAGTAAAGGCTCCTCACCAACACTCATATTTACTCACTTTTGTAATCCTCACAATTGGAGCGGTGAATGTTGAAAGTTGCTTATACTTCGGTAGTCAATAAGATGTCAATTCTACTTGGCGGCCAGAATGGATTCTTACTTGATCGACTCAAGAAACAAAACAAAATTTACTTACAAACTTGAAACAAAGAAGTTACTAAAAGTTAAATATGAGAAAAGCACACAAATAACGAAGACACGAAGAAACGGATTCAATAATTAATCTACAACTAAGTAGGTGATTACTAGTTGTTAATTAATTTTAAAATCAAGACATGAAACTAATGAAGCAATAAGATGAAACTAAGAATCTAAAATTTGAGCTCGAAAATATTACGTGAACAGTAGCAGTGATGATGTGGCAGCCACATATTAGTTCGGTTTTATCAAGTGGTTATTCTCAAAGGTTCAAGTCTTGGTCAAAAATTAATTTAGATTGGTGGAATTTGTTTTACGAGGGAATCTTGAAGCCTTTTTTTCAAGTTTCAAATTTCAAGACTTAACTTTTGTAGTACTTTTTCTTAAAACATGGACCCTTGTTTCATGGGAAAGTGGTTGAGAAGTGATGTAAAGTCTTTAGTGTGTAGGAAAAGTCTTTGAGTCACAAGTACTACACCTTGAAACTTGGATCTGTGTCTTGGAAGACTAACACAATACACACTCTTTTTCTTCAACTTCTAAGATCAACAACCACTTTTTTCGTCAACAATATATGGAGATGGTGAAGAACACCAAGAACACAAACTTTGAGTCTTGAAGTTCTAAGGTTCAAATTGGACCTCCCAAACAACAATAAAAACTTTCCAAGCTTAAATTCCACAACACAATCTCCATAATAAACGTTCAAAACTTGAACCAACAACACATCACACGTTCAAGTCTTGAACCAGCAACAATAATACCAACAACAATTGGCCACACTTTGTTCACATTAACAACATCAACATTTCAAGCTCAAATCTAAGATATAGACTCAACGTTTAGTGGGGAACAAAACTAAAACTTAGAGACAACAAAAACAAGTAAAAATATTGGCCAATACACAACAAGAACACAATTTTCGGCCAAGAACACAAAATGGACAGATTGCTATTTTTCTGAAATTTTTAGATTTCAACTTTTTTTGAAAAAAAATTTTCAACTAACAAGCCCAAGATTGATCTTGTGGGAACAATATCAAGCTATGCTTTGATACCAAATGGTACGGGAATGACAATGGAAACACGAAATCACACTCCAAATTAGTCCACTAATCTTAAGGATTCGAGGACCAAGATGGAGACCACACTCGGATTCGCTACCAACAACAAGAATACAAGATACAAGGGTGTATTTCAACACCAAAACAGCTATAAAACATGATGAATAATATCAACAATAATAACACAAGTTTTGGATTCAATAAATGACCCAAAACAGTCCACTACACAAGTAATAACAACAAAAGCAAAGGATAGACAGTGAGACCAAGATTATTACAAGATTAAGAACTAAAGAGTGTATTAAAATCAAAAACCCTTAATGAATGTAATAATCAAAACCACACTCTTACGGTGATCGCCAAGGGAATCAACTCACCTCAAGATCCACCGTTTCCAAGCAAAGAACAATGTTAGATTTTCCAAGCCTTATACTAGAAATACACTAAGTTGGTCTACTCTCAAGAGAGAAGATTTTAAGTGTTTCAATATTTCATCTTTCATAAAATAATGAAAATAAGACTAAAGGAGCCTATTTATAATCTATTACAAAATGAACAAAAAATGACTCCAATGTCCTTAATGAGGAGGGATGGTCATGGAGTGTCACTTGGACAAAGATAAGTGACCAAAATGCCCTTAATAAAGGGAACCAAAATCGAGAACCAACAAAGGTGGTCCAAACCCAAGAGTCCTTAAGTTTTCAATTCTCTAAGAAATCTTCCACACTCGGTTTTAATCAATGGTAGGCTCAAAACGTCCCTTCCAAGTATAATCCCATGCCCTCCATGATGAATGTAATAATAAAAACCACACTCTTATTGTGACCGCCAAGGTAATCGACTCACCTCAAGATCCACCGTTTCCAAGCAAAGAACAATATTTACTTTTTCAAGCCATATACTAAGGATAACTTTTCCAAGTCCTAACTAAGACTATACTAAGGTGGTCTACTCTCAAGAGAGAGGATTTTAAGTGTTTCAATCTTTCATCTTTCATAAACTAACTAGCAAATGAACTAATAGAACCTATTTATAGTCTAACTTATTACCTAACAAAATGACCATAATACCCTTAATGAAAAAAGAGTGGTCTTAAAGTGTTACTTGGACAGGGCTAAGTAACCAAAATGTCCTTAATGAAGGCCCAAAATCGTGATTCCTCAATCTTCAATGCTCCAAGCAATCTTTCACACGTGGGATTACTCTTTGGTGTATTCAAATCATCCCCTCCATGTAGGATCCCATTTCCTTAATGCGACCAAATCTTGATGCCCCATGTACTAACTTTGAATGATGTCATTGAAAGCTAAGGCGGCCATTTGAATCGTATCATCCTCCCCTTCTTAAAAAAGATTTGACCTCGAATCCAAACCTTGAAAAACCAAAGAAAGGACACACAAATACAAACTCCTCATGGCATGAGGGTTAGGGTAAGCATGAAAAATCATCTCAATATACCAAGGTTGCACATATTTAGAATATAACCAAGGATCCTTTGAACTAAATATTACATAATTAATGAAAAATACACAAAGGATTTGGCTATAGAATTTACCAAAAATGATACTTTGCTTGTCATGTAAACCAAGAAACAAGTTGGGTGCACCAACATCACCATTTCCATATTTTGCACTAGGGTCAAATGGGAAGAGTGGCCATAGACGTGGGTCTAGACAAAATTTCCCTTTCTCGTGGTCTCCACCCAAACTAAATGACATACTCTCTACAATAGCATACATATCATCAAAAGAAAATAGAAAGTAGAGAAAAGTATCACTCAAGTCGACTTCTACTAAGGTGCCCTCATGTGTGTGCTCACTACTAGTTTCCCAATCATCACCATGAGTAGCCTCAACAATAAATTCACACAAAATAGAAGGAGTAACTTCCAAGACTACACATTTCTTACCCTTAAGAGTACTCTCATCTTTCTAGAAGAGATTTCCATCTTTAGGAGGAATGTTGTCACACCATAGTGGGTTAACATATAGGCTATATAGCCTCCATGGTAAGCTATATCATCTTTTTCACCACTAGGCTCATTTGGAGTGTTTATATTATTTTCAAACAAGACATTATACCTAAAGAGTGCATGATCCAACCCACAGGCAGATTTGGAACAAACAAGTTCCTCACTCTCTAAGAGATCAATATCAAGTTTCAAAGCGGTTTCAAGCAAAAGATTGTCCCAAGAATAGCTCTCGGGTTCACTCCCCTTTTGTTGACAAATTTTTTAAATACTTCACTCACTTGAGTTTGATTAATCACATCACACACATACTCAAGTGGTGGACAATTTGCACAAATAGGTTGATCAACACCAATTACACAAGACGATGTACTTTCGTTCAACATATAGGCTTCAACACTAGGTGGACATAAATTGATCTTACAAGAAGAGTCAATTTGGTTATCAATAGGATTAACTAGTGTATCCACACTTACAATATTTACATAATCAATAAAAGGAAAAGAATCATTAGACTCACAAGTAAGTAAGCTACTAATCACACTCAATGGGCTACTAGCCACACAATTATCATTCACATGCACAAAAGTATAAGAATGGGCTATTTTACCTTGAAGTTCTTGAGTCGATTCTCCTTTGCTATGTTGTGAAGGTCCTTCACAAGCTTGGGCAGCAACTTCACTATGGCATTGCTCTTCTTCACTTGCCATGTCGGTACCTACATACATGTCCTTAGAAATAGAAGGACAAATAATGTTAGCTCAGTTTGGTGGCAATCCCCTTACTTCGCTCCATACAACCTCTCCCTTTTCCACTCTTGGATCACCACCTTGCATACCCTTACTCCTCTCAATCTTTTGTAGCTCATAAGCATTTGGATTGGAGTAAAAATATTAACTTCTCTTTGCGGCTAGGGCAGCATGTATGTCACGAGGTAATTTCCCCACCGGTCTCTTACAATATTAGGCCAATTTTGCATATTTGTAACTCTATGTTGTGCATACCAATTGGCACCTAAGCATACATGACCATATGTCAATGGAAGAATATCATACAACACCTCCTTATGGTATTCAAATTGGCATAAGACAACTTTGATCCTTTTGATAACCTTAAACCTGTCCAAGAAATATGGAACAAGTAAAGGCTCGCTAAACGACCCCAAGTAGTCAACCATGAATGGAAGGATGTAGTTTCTATAGAACCTATCATTTAACACAAGGAGGAAGCCTGGTATCCCACAAATGGTCACCTTTCCGGAGTGTACACTTCTTCTCAGATCAATATTATAAGGCACACAAGTACCTCTTGGTTTTGGAGATGCATACCCTTTTCTTCTCATTGGACAACCTCTACTAGAGCTAGTATAATCATTCATACTATATCGACCTTGATAAGAAGTATTGCGAGGTAGAGGATATGAATTTTTACACTCCTCACATGTACTCTCATAATAGCTCTCATAAGCTTTGTGAATGAAAGGGTTACACCTAACACCAAATCTAGGTTTGGAGTGAGAAGTGTAAGACTCCTCACATGCCTCAATGTCATCATAAGATCCATCACGAGGTCTTACATTATATCCAAGTTCACCATAAGCACTAGGCACTTCATTCACCTCATTTTCTCTCTTAAAACCATAACTCTCAAATCTGCCCAAGTTTTGATCATGGCTATTTTCATAGCCTCCGTAATCTCCCTCAACTCTGTAGCCATAAAACCTCTCACTACAATCATAGTCTCCCATGTTATAGTCATAATAATCTCCGTCTATCAAAGACATGTTCCCCTTATATCACCTTTGTACCTACATAATGAACAAACAAGATTAGTAGTAAAAGATCCTCACCAACACTCCTATACACCCACCTTTGTGATTCTCACAATTGAAGCAGCGCATATTGAAAGTTTCTTATACTCCGGTAGTCAATAGGATGTCAATTCTACTTGGCGGTCAGAATGGATTCTTGTTTGATCAACTCAAGACACAAAAATCAAATTTACTTACAAACTTGAAACAAAGAAGTTACTACGAGTTAAAAATGAGAAAAACACACAAATAACAAAGACACGAAAGAAACGGATTCAACAATTAATCTACAACTAAGTATGTGATTAGTAGTTGTTAATTAATTCTAGAATCAAGACCTGAAAATAATGAAACAATAAAATGAAACTAAGAATCTAAAATTTTTTAGCTTAAGCACTTTTGGTGATGATGCGGCAGCCTCTCATTGGTTGTTAAAAATTGTGGAAAGTTTTGAGAAAATTTTTTCTTGTTTTCAATTTGTATTGATCAATGTTCAATTGGAACAGTGTTATTTAGGTTTTGGGAAGGAAACAACAAGACTTAGAGTCTTTCAATGTTCAAAAAAAAAAAGGCTTGACTTTTCTTTCACCCTTTTAGCAAAACACCTTTTGAAGCCTTTGCCCCTCTTTCCTCTTTTGTAGGTCTTGGGAAAACCCCTTTCTCTTTTTTGGTAATAAGACCTTTTGAAAGTTTTTTGGTGCCATTTCTTCTTTTATAATAGTCTTGGAATGTGTTTCAAGACTAACAAGACCACACTTTCTTTCTTCTTTGATTTTAGATAAAACAAACCACTTTCTCTTCAACAAGATATGAAGATGTTGAAGAACACCAAGAACACCAAGAACACAACTTTGAATCTTGGAGTTCTAAGGTTAACGTTGGACCTCCCAAACATCAACAACATATATTCAAGCTCCAATATTCAACAACAACTCAACAAAATATTTTTCCAGCCACCAATCTTCAACAACAACACCAACAAAATATTTTTCCAACCACCAATCTTTAACAACAATATCAACAACCTTTCAGCATTCAAGAACCATTTAGATTTAGCTTAAAATTTAGATGTAGACTCTATTAGTGTTAGTGAAGAAGGGACTAACACTAGAAATAAAAAAACACAAGAAAACCAAGCCTCAAATCTCGGCCCAAACACAAAAATGGGGTAGATTACTTTTTTTTTTTTGCGTTTTTTAGTTTTTTCAATACTATTTTTGTGATTTTTCAAGATAGAAACACTCTAAGCAAACAAAAGACTACAAGTTCTAGACACACAACAAACAAATCTTGGCCAAGATAACAACAACACAATTTTCGGCCAAGAACATAAAATGGACAGATTTGCACTTTTCTAGAATTTTTTTCAGTTTTCAGTTTTTTTTTTGAATTTTCGTCCAAGAGAACCCAAGATTGGTAGTGTAGGAACACAACCAGCCTTGATTTGATACCAAATGATACACATAAGTCCACCAAGATGCAAGAATAGTCTACAAAACATGAGAAGAACAAGCAACACAAAGGGATACAAGATGACAAACACAAAAACATACGGATTTGCAAAATAATGAAAGGAATGATAGTGAGACCAAGATTATTACAAGATTAATAACCAAGTATATTTCAACATTAACCCCTAATGAATGTAATAATCAAAAACACACTCTTACGGTGACCGCCAAGGTAATCGACTCACTTCAAGATCCATCGTTTCCAATCAAAGAACAATATTGGCTTTTTCCGAGCCTTATACTAAGGATGACTTTTTCAAGTCCTAACTAAGACTATACTAAGGTGGTCTACTTTAAAGAGAGAGGATTTCAAGTGTTTCAATATTTCATCTTTCATAAACGAACTAGCAAATAAACTAATAGAACCTATTTATAGTCTAACTTATTACCTAACAAAATAACCACAATACCCTTAATGAAAAGGGGTGATCATGGAGAGTTACTTGGATAGGGCTAAGTAACTAAAATTTCCTTAATGAAGGCCCAAAACCATGAGTCTCAATCTTCAATGCTCCAAGCAATTTTTCACACGTGGGATTGCTCTTTGGTGTACTCAAATCGGCCCCTCCATTTAGAATCCCATTTCCTTAATGCGACCAAAGTTTAATGCCCCATGTACTAACTTTGAATAATGTTATTGAAAGCTAAGGCAACCATTTGAATCATATCAGATACAGTCACCCATCTCAATAAGGAACTTAGATAGTTCTATAGATTCATGGACCACCCGCTAGATAGGCCTGGTCTCACATAACGTTAATCAGTATCAGCACTAATAGAGCCGTAGATCACCCATTAGATAGGCCTGATCCCAAACTCAGTCCGTTATTTTTATAATTAAAAGATTCAGAGATCTTTTAATAGAGAGGATTGATCTCAACTTTAGTACTCAGTTTTAAATATCAGAAAATTCAATTATTCAGTCTCTCAGTATTAGTAGTGAGTTCAAATGTCAATAAAGAAGTATCGGAGTATCAGTATTCAAAGTCATGATGATTTCAATTATGGTTTGTGCATTCATGCATATGTCCTCATTCAGTACTCTCATGTTATTCAGTTAAGCTATGTTTATGCATAAGCCCTTATATTTAGCCTTACCTCATCTAGCATAACAGTGCATTCAAAGTACTGACACATACTTTTCTATTGTGCTATGGTGTCTTATACCATAAGTCTAGAAGTTCGAGATCCAGAGCACCCTTAGCAGTCCAGACTTAGTCAGCAGTAGTAGACGTAGTAGTGAGTACTCTTTATTCGAGGATGATCCTTATTTTATTATGGCATTAGACATAGTTTATTTTTAGTAGATGGAGTTAGTTGGGGACATGTCCCATCAACTCCACAGTTTAGACAGTTAGAGGATTTTTAGATAGATGTATCACTATTCAGTGTTTATTTTTGAGTATTTTAGATATTTTGAACCTTATGGCAAGTTTCTGCCAGTTTTCCATATTTACTATATTATATTATGCAGTGCTTACTTACAAATATTAGTAGAGTGTTAGCTTGTGGTCCTTCGGGATCATGAGCACCATGTGGCATTTCGATTCTAGAAAATTGAGGTGTTACAAACTTGGTATTAGAGCCTAAGGTTCAATAGTGTCCTAGGAAGTATGAAAAGCCACATCTAGTAAAGTCTTGTACATGGGTTTGTTGCACGCCACATTTATGTACAAGAGGCTATAACATGTTTTTAGGAATAGTTTTCCTTCTTTCTGTGTTCATGTCGTGCGAGTATGCATAAGTTCCAGTTGATTCTCAGTCTGATCCATTCTCCATTCATTTACAGAGTATGCCTCCTCACTGAGATAATGCCTGTAGGGTTGATAACCAACCTCCTCAGCCCGTAGATCCTCCAAATGAGAATGTGTCACATATAAAGTTTTAGGTAGCTTTTCAGCAGCTAGCCCAAGCTGTGACCACTAGTGTTCAGGGCAACCATCAGAATGCAGTTCTACCTTAGTAAGATGTGGATTTAGCCACATCCAGAATCAGAGATTTCATAAAAATAAACCCGCCAGAATTTTTTAGGTCAGTAGCAGGTGGGGACCCACAACTTTATCTAGAGGAGGTAAAGAAGATCACCCAGACTATGCATATTTCTGAGGAAGAGAGTGTAGACTTAGCATCCTATAGACTTAGTAGGAGTTTCAGGATGCCTTTCTAAATAAGTTTTCCCATTAGATATGAGAGAAGCTAAGGTAGAAGAATTTATGAACCTGAGGCAAGGCTCCATGATAGTAAGGTAGTATTTCCTTAAGTTCAATCAGTTAGCTAAGTATGCTTTCGATTTGATAGCTGACCCTAGAGCGAGTATGAGTAAGTTTGTGAATGGTGTATCCGGGTTAGTGTTGATAGAGTGTAGAATTGCTATGC
Source organism: Capsicum annuum (assembly GCF_002878395.1). NCBI lineage: Eukaryota > Viridiplantae > Streptophyta > Magnoliopsida > Solanales > Solanaceae > Capsicum > Capsicum annuum. Next base: position 71,005,569 of record NC_061116.1, read on the forward strand.
TTAATAGAGACATGGACCTTGCTAGACTAATGATGCATGCGCAGCAAATTTAGGCCAATAAGATAAAAGAAAGAGAGAATGAGTAAGAAGGCCAGAATAGGTAGTCATAATTTCTCTCAGCCAGGGTCACTGGGTGATAACCATTCTCAGCATAGTCAAAAGTTTTTAGTTCCAGCTTCATCCTTATCTAGTGTATCCACACTAAAGTTTGGGAATGCTGGTTATGAGGGGGCGCCAGGCTCCAATGACTAAGGTAGTGCTATTAGTGTTCGCAGCTATCCACTTTGTGAAGAGTGTGGCAAGAATCACCTAGGTGTGTGCAGAGATAAAAGTCAGGTATGTTTTGGATGTGGTAATCCAGGCCACAAAATGTGAGAGGTAGAGAATTGGATCAGCAGGGTGCCACTTTCGGTGCCAATAGTGGTCAGCGTTAGAATAAATTCTATGCACTTCAGACTCACCATGATCAGGAAAGGTTCCCTGATATAGATTCGGGTATGTTATGAGTCCTTCATTTTATGATATGAATCCTTTAATCCTTTGCTCCTATTTTGAGCTTAAGTTTTCAGCATGAGTTAGTTAGTAGAGACGACAAGTCAGTTTAGTAGTCGAACAGTCAAATTCGTATAGTTTGTTATCTCATCTCTTCACTTGATCATGCTATCAGAAATTCCCAGAATGTAACTATTCCAAGATAGAGTATCCTAGTAGTTGTGAGTATAACTCAGTTCATAAGTCATACATTAGTTTTAGATCTCAGACGATCAATCATGACCCATATCATAGGTGCCCCATGCACCGCCCCAGTATTTCAGCGAAGTGTTAGAGGGACATAGAGTCCCAAAGGGGAGATACCCTATAATATTCCAAAGCTTTCATGACATTAGACTCATTCAGTTGCATGTTTAGACTCTCCTTACGAAGTTAACACCAGTCATCATTGCGTACTTAGTCATGCATTCAAGAATCAATTATATTCATGGATTAGATATACATGTTCAGTAGAACAATTTTAGCTTTTCAGCGTATACAGTCATGCATTCATGAGAGAAACTCCATCACGCATCCATGCATCAGATATGCATATCCATTATGAGAATTCAACTTATGAGTAGCTTCTGTAGAAGCATCATAATATACTATGAACCTATCTGTGCCATCTGGCAAGGTAAAGACTAGAGCGGAAGTGAGTCGAGCCTTCAACTACTGAAAGCTCTTCTCACAGGAATCTGACCACTGAAATTTAATTTTCTTTTGGGTTAGTCTAAACATGGGAGAAGCAATAGAAGAAAACCCTTCAACAAACCATTTGTAATAGCCGACTAAACCTAAGAAACTCCTGATGTTAGATGGAGAGATAGTTCTAGGCTAATTTCTCACTACTTCATTCTTTTGAGGATCAACTCGAATTCCATCACCGAAAACTGTGTGACTAAGGAAAGCTATCGATCTCAACAAAATTCACACTTACAAAACTTAGAGAATAACTAATGATCTCTATGGGTCTGCAACACAACTCTTAGATTGTGATACGCCATAAAATTTTAAGCTTAACTCAGTCTATTAAAGCTTGAAAAGAGGTCCTAGACTTATAAATTTCAACTAAGTGTTTATACTTAGAAGTATTTTAGCCTTTGTAAGTTGGAGATCCTATTCCACAATCCTTTGACCTTAAAATATTGATTTTTAGGTTGATTCATGATCAGGAATGTCAGTAGGTCACTTTGGGTGAGTTTTGGATTTTTTAAACCTCATGTGAGCCATGTCAGGTGACCAAAATAGTGGGTTGATGCAATCTCGATGCATCATGTCGCCCATCGCATTGACAAATAATTTTTCCCTAGTTTTTAATGCAATTCCAGTGAACTAATATGAACTCAACGCGGCGTGTCGGTCATCGTATTGATGCCATCAACGCGGTGCATTGGTCTGCGCATCACTGGGCATAGTTTTTGCTCTTTTAATTCCGCATCAGAGGGATAAATGGGTCTTTATCCCACTTCTATTCAACCTAAAAAAACATGAAATTAATCATTCCAAAGGGCAAAATCACTTATTCTCTGTAAAATCCTATCAAGAACAAACCCTAACATATTAAAGTCAAGATTAAGATCCAAGAAATTCACCATCAATCTTCAGGAATTCAAGCACCATGGTATATTAGGTATTCATTCATGGGCTCTTTTCACCCATGAAGTCCAAGAATTCTTTTTAAGCATACAAGATCTCATATTCATGATTCCATGTTTGAATTAGATTGAATTCATGTTCATGATATTAGTTAGGTTTCAATCCATGATTTAATTGCAAGTTTCATGAAAATTGAATAGCATGTGTGATGAATATGTGATTATCTTGATAAAACCTTGAATTTACAAATTGATTAATGTATTATGACGTTCATGTGTTGGATATTATCATATAAATAATCCATGCTCCCCAAGTTTTTTCTAAATTGCCTATGTGAAGTAAATAGTAGAATTATGACATGTCATTGTGTGGTCCCAATCATGTACAAGCTTATGCCTTGCAAGTGTTTGATAAAATATCTCTATGGACGAATTATAAATATTGTTATGCTTTTCAAGATCATGTTATGTTTTACTTTTCATGCTATCGAGTCTTAGGGGTTTTTAATACATAAAAACCTAGTTGTTTATCTAGAGTTACAATAGTTATAGAATAGTCTATGTCATGTCACGATTAGTAGTACTCAGTCCATAAGTAGAATTTAATAAACTCAGTCAATTTTTGAACTCAATAAAGTTCAGTATTAGTCCAATTCAGTTCACTTTAATAATTAGTGTCTTTGAGTTGGGAGTAGGAGTTAGCACCGAGTGAGTGTAGGGATGACGGCTTCCCCGTTAGAGAGGCAGAGTCATTAGTAGAAATTCTTGTACTCCAGAACTGCATAACAACATAGGATGAGAAGTCACTCGTCAGACTAGGCTTGACTCCCTCCCAGGGGTCACCCGTTATATTAGGCTTGACTCCACCCATGTGTCACCCATCAGTTAGGCTTGGCATTCTGGTTTTCCAGTATTAGTACCGTGGCATGGTATTAGCACCCTTCTAAATGGGTGACAGGTTGGACCTCTATCAACTCAGATTTGGGGCATATCAGTTACATAATTACCTCCCACAGTCTCAATTTCATTCTCTGTTTAGAACTCAATTCAGTTCTACAGAATTCGACTGTCAGACATAGTCACTCAGTATCACTAATTCTGTTATCAGTAACTTCAGCTATCAGTTACTCAGTTATTAGAATTTAGTACTTAGCTTCAAAAAAGCTCAGATATAATATATATATATGTGTGTATGTGCACAGTATTACATACTCTGTATTTATAGTAGTTTCAGTTATGTATGTACTCTCATATTCGGTTACTCTATATCATTTAGTTAGTTACAGTTCATGCATATGAAACTTTGCTTTCAGACTTACCTTATCTAGCATACTAGGACACTTCACGTACTGATGCATACTCTTTATTTGTGCTATGATGTCTCGTATCATCGGTTTGAATGCTCAGGTTCCCGACCGCGCTTAGACAGATCCAGTCAGTAGTCGCAGATTTAGTAGTGAGTCCTCATCTATCGAGGATATGCTCTTATTTCATTAATTCAGTAGTTCAAGTATTGAATTAGTTGGAGTTAGTTGGGGTCTTGTCCTATCAACTCCATATTCAGACAGTTCATTAGAGGCTTTCATACTAGATCAGTTCATACAGTGTTTAATTTTTAAATATTTTTACTAGATGTTATTATTTATCAGTATTTAGATTTTGAACCTTATGGAATTTAGTATAATTCTATATTTATTTTAGTATTATTATTCAGTGCTCACAGCATATATCAGTCATGGGTTAGCTTGTGGTCCTTCAGGGTCGTAAGCACCGTGTAGCATCCGGGGTACAAACTTGGGGAGCTACAAACTTAGTATCAGAGTCTAAGGTTCAAAAGAGTCCTAGGGAGTCTAAAAGCCGTATCAAGTAGAGTCTTGTGCATGGGTGTATAGCGCACCACACTTATGGACAGGAGGCTATGCGATATTTTTAGGATAAGTTTCTATTCTTTCAGTATTCATGTCATGCGAGTGAGCATGTGCTCAAGATAAATTCTCAGTATAATCCTTTTCTTCCTTTCGATTACAGAACATGCCTCCTAAAAAGACTAACAGAAGAAGAACTAGAAATCAATTAGTACCTCAGCCCATTCAGGCAGATCCCCTGGACGAGCATGTCTCTTATGTAGAATTCAGAGCTTCATTCACTACTCTTCTAATTCCATTGCTGCACAGAATGAATGGCTAACTGTTGTTCAGGCTAACCCAGTGGCCAATACTACTGTAGCCAGGATTAGGGATTTCACCCGAATGAATCCTCCCCTATTCTCAGGATCTAAGTCAGAAGAGAATCCACATGAGTTCCTTGATCAGGTTCAAAAAGTCACAGATATCATGGGGGCGACTTCCAGTGAGAGTGATGAGTTAGATACCTATCAGTTACAAGATGTATCTCATACATGGTTTAGATAGTGGAAGGTAAATAGGGGCACAGATGTAGAGCCTATAGAATGGGAAGTGTTTGCTACCACTTTTCTAGATAGATTTTTTCCCTTAGAGCTGACAGAAGAAGCTAAGGTATTAGAGTTCATCAATCTCAGGCAAGGCAGTATGAGTGTAAAAGAGTATTCCCTTAAGATTATTCAGTTAGCCAGGTATGCTCCCCATATTGTACAGATAGTAGGTCCAGAATGAGAAGTTTATGTCTGGGGTGTCAGATAGTATGGTTAAGGAGTGCAGAACTATGATGTTGATTAAGGAGATAGACATATCTAGGCTTATGGTCCTTGCTCAACAGATTGAGGACCAGAAGCTTAAGAAAAAGGAGAGAATGAACAAGAAAGCTAGAATAGGTAGTTTCAATTTCACTCAGCTTAAGCTAGAAGGTGTTAACCATTCTCAATTTCATCCAAAATCTTTAGTTCCAGCTCCATCCTCAGCTAGTGTGCCAGTACCAAAGTTCAGGAATGACAGTCGAGATAGGGCACCAAGATCCAAAACCTAAGGTAGTGTAAGTAGTGGTCGTACCTATCTACTTTACAAATAATATGGTAGAAATCACCTAGGTGCATGTAGAGCTGGCAGTGATGTATGTTTTGGATGTGGTAAGCCAGGCCACAAGATACGAGCGTGCAGAGTAATGGCTCAGAGGGGAAAGGATTTGTACCAACAATATCAGTCCAACCATCCTACAGCTTAGTCCCGTCGCCCAAACCAGCAGGGTGCCACTTCTAGTGCCGCCAGTGGGCGACACCCAAACAGGATTTATGCCCTTCAGTCCCGACAAGATCAAGAAAGTTCTCCTAATATGGTTACTAGTAAGTTACAGATCTTCCATTTATATGTTTTGTTTTATTAGATCTAGGAGCTTCTTTGTGTTTGGTAACTTCTTACATAACAGTTGATTTTAAAGTCAGACCAAAAACCTTAACAGAACATTTCTCAGTCTCCACCCTAGTGGGTCAGTTTATCATAGCCCAGCGGGTATACAGGAACTATTTGATTATGATATCTTAGAAAGTCAGGCCTTTAGATTTTATTAGTAATGTCAGTATATGTAGAAAAACAGTAAGAGAGGTTGATTCCAACCCGTCCTTACCTCAGTGCAAAGTTTTGTACTTCAGCTATCATGATAACTACCTATGCCTTACATGTCAACTTTATGATCATAGCTCATATTCGTGCACATTAACAAAAATCATGTACGCTTATAGTTCCTAGTATAAGGAGTTCCAGTTCCCTCAGTGTTACGAATCATGCTCCATGAATATAGAAACTCTAGACTCGGGTCATACAACTCATGACTCATGTGCACATGTCGTGCTTTATAGTATGCTCAGTTTCTATGACTTATGCTATACTCTTAATGATCAACTAAATTCAAATTTCGTCATGTATATCCTCAGCATAGATATCTTGATAAAATCCAAGATGTTAATGTCCTATTCCTCAGGACTCAGTTAAGTGTCAAGTTTGGTATAGTGCCATTCATTCTTCAGGTCTTCATGTTTTAACCTTAAGTGAACTTTCCTTATGAAATAATGTAGTGATGAGCAGCTGCTTATAAGGGAGAGGGTAAGTGTTTCATGTTAATAAAAAATTATTGCATGATAGTTTTACACGAGGCTTTAGTTATGAAGATAGGCTTGAATGTTATGTTGATGTGTAAGTCGCTAAATACATTTCGTAGATTTGAGTAGGCTTGAACATAGTGGGAGAATTTAGTCAAGATCATACCTCAGTAGGTAGAGTTATCAGTGCCTATGTAAATATTTTTAGTAGCCCCAAGTGAAATGTGGTGTTAAAGTAGAAATCACAGTTGAGGGAATAGTTGAGAAATGTGGCTAGGATGGAAAGTTAGTAGTTTTAGTGCATGAGTCTTTGTAACTCTGTCTTAGATGACTTTCCATAGGCCTTGCTCCATATTACAGAATGGAGCCATGTTGTGATTTCTTATTTAGATATCTTATTCAGACCATGCCAAGATTTCCTTGCTCCCTAAAGTCAGTAGAACTTTATAGAAAGAGTGTCAAGAAATATTCCATTTGAGTATAAGTTTTCGGTATGAGTTAGTCCGTAAAGCCAGAAATTTAGTTTAGCAGTCAGGTAGATAAGCTCGTACGATTTCCTTATCTTTCTACCCAGTCGTACTATCTAAAGTTTTACGAATATGCCCATTCCAAGATGGAGCAATCAGGTATTTGTGAGTTCAGCTCAGTTTATATATCATGCCTCAGTTTTAGATCCCAGATATTCAGTCATGAATCAGTTCATAGGTGCTCCATGCATTGTCTTAGTTTTTCCTTAGAATCCTAGCCAAGTTGGCATTCTTCGGGGGACATAATGTCTCAAGGGGGAGATGCACTATAACCCTTGAGCTTTCATGTCCTAAACCTTCTAGTTTCTCTTCACATAAGAAGACCCAATTTGGAGTAGTGAGTACTCATAAGTTGACTCTCTCATTCCAAATCTCAGTCTATGACCATTCCCAGGTCATGGCATATATTCAAGAAATTAGTTCAGTTCATGGTATTCAATTCATATTTCATGTTTCAGACTCAGTTATGTTCTCATGCTCCCATTCATGCATGTTCAGTAAATGATCTCAGGTTCATCAGTATTCTTAGCTTAAGGTGACAGTCTTCCTTAGATTTACTCAGTTCTATGATTCAGTTACATTATAAACTTGGTATTCTTTACCGTTGTATATTCAATCATGCATTCATGAATTAGTTCAGTCATGTACTCATGCATCAGATAAGTATGTTCAGTATGAAACTCAACTTATCAGTACTTTCAGTCATGTATTCCATGCATTAGATATGCATGTTCAGTGTATAAACTTAGTCCATCAGTATTTCTCAGCATTATCAGTTTTATTTGAGGACGAATATTCTCAAGAGGGAGATATTGTAAGACCCTACAAAACTCTAAGCTTAACTCAATCCGTTAAAGCTTGAAAAGAGGTCTCAGACTTAGAAATTTCAGCCAAGTGTTTATACTTAAAAGTATTTTAGCCTTTGTAAGTTGGCAATCCTATTCCACGACCCTTATGACCTTAAAATACCAATTTTTAGGTTTATTCACGATCAGGAATATCGGTAGGTCACTTCAGGTGAGTTTCAAATTTTTGGACCTCGTGTGAACCATGTTCAGGTGAACAAATTAGTGGGTCGATGTGATCTCGCTGCATCGCATCGACAAATAATTTTTCCCTAATTTTTAGTGCAATTCCAGTGAACCAATGCAAACTTAATGCGGCGCGTTGGTTAGTGCATTGATACCATTGACACGGTGTGGCGGTCTGCGCGTCACTGGGCATGGTTTTTGCTATTTTAAGTTTGCATTTATAGGGGTAAGTGGATATTTATCCCACTTCTATTCAGTTCCAAAAAACACAAAATCAATCATTCTAAAGCGAAAAATCACTTATTCTCTCTAAAATCCTCTCAAGAACAAACCCTAACCTATCAAAATCAAGATCAAGATCCAAGAAATTTACCATCAATATTTAGGAATTCAAACACCAAGGTATGTTAGGTGTTCATTCGTGGGCTCCTTTCACCCATGAAGTCCAAGAACCCTTTTTAAGCATACAAGATCTCAGATTCATGATTTTCATGTTTGAATTAGATTGAATTCATGTTCATGATATTAGTTAGGTTTCAATTCATAATTTAATTGCAAGTTTCATGAAAATTAAATAGCAAGTGTGATGAATATGTGATTATCTTGATAAACCCTTGAATTTACAAATTGATTAATGTATCATGATGTTCATATATTGGCCATTATCATGTAAATAATTCATGCTCCCCAAGTGTTTGCAAAATTACCTATGTGAAGTAAATAGTGGAATCATGACATGTCATTATGTGGTCCCAATCATGTACAAGCTTATGCCTTACCAGTGTTTGATAATATGTCTCTATGGATGAATTATGAATATTTTTATGCTTTTCAAGATCATGTTATGTTTTACTTTTTATGCTATTGAGTCCTGAGGGTATTTAATACCCAAAAACTTAGCTGTTTATCTAGAGCTATAGTAGTTACAGAATAGTATTAGTCATGTCACGATCAGTAGTACTTAATCTATTAGGAAAATTCAGTTAACTCAGTTAGTTTTCAAACTCAGTAAAGCTCAGTATCACTCCAGTTTAGTTCAGTTTAATAATCAGTGTCTTTCAATTGAGAGTAGGATTTACCACCGAGCAAGTGTAGGGATGATGGCTTCCCCGTCAGAGTGGCAGAGTTGTTAGTAGTAGTCCCTGTGCCCCAGAACTGCGTAGCCCACGCAGGATGAGAAGTCACTTGTCAGACTAGGCTTGACTACCTCCTAGGGGTCACCCGTTATATTAGGCTTAACTCTGCCCAGGTGTCACCCATTAGTTAGGCTTGGCATCCTAGTTTTCCAGTGTTAGTACCCATGGCACGGTATTAGCACCTTTCCAACTGGGGTCACAGGTTGGAACCCTATCAACTAAGATTTGGGGCATGTCAGTTAGATGCTTACCTCCCACAGTCTTAGTTTCAATCTTTGTTTAGAAGTTAGTTAAGTTCTACAGAATCAGGACTGCCAGATACAGTCACTTAGTATCACTAATTCAGTATTAGTAACTTCAGATATCAGTTACTCAGTTATCAAAACTCAGTACTTAGCTTCATAAAAGCTCAGATACATTATATATGTATGTGTACAGTATTACATATTTAGTATTTACAACACTTTTAGTTATCCATGTACTCTCATATTCGGTTACTCTATATCATTCAGTCAGTTACTATTTATGCATATGAACCCTTTCATTCAGCCTTACCTCATCTAGCATTCCAGTATATTCCATGTACTGACGTATAGTTTTTCTTTGCGCTATGATATATCATATCATAGGTTTGGATGCTCAGGTTCCCCACCGTGCTTAGACAAATCCAGTCAGCAGTCGCAGATTTAGTTGTGAGTCCTCATATATCGAAGATATGATTTTATTTCAGCAATTTAGTAGTTCTAGTATTGAATTAGTTTGAGTTAGTTGGGGGCTTGTCCCATCAACTCCATATTCAGACATTCAGTTAGAGGCTTTCAGACTAGACCAGTTTAGACAGTGTTTAGTTTTAAGATATTTTTACCAGATATTATTATTTATCAGTATTTAGATTTTGAGCCTTATGGAAATTTAGTCTAATTTTGCATTTTTTTCAGTATTATTATTCAATGCTCACAGCAGATATCAATCATGGTTTAGCTTGTGGTCCTTCGGGGTCTTAAGCACCTTATAGCATCTGGGGTACAGACTTGGGGCATTACACAGACAGTTTGCTTGATCATTCCCACTACAAAAATAGACAAGGATGTCATCAATGAAAACTATGAAAAACATGTCCAAATATTGCTTTAGCACCCTGTTCATCAAGTCCATGAAAGCTGCAGAGGCATTCGTTAGTCCAAAATACATAACTAGGAATTCAATTTGACCATACCGAGTTTTGAAAGCTATTTTAAGGATGTCATATTCTCTGACTCTAAGCTGATGATAGCCGAATCTGAGGTCTATCTTAGAAAAATAACTTGCACCCTGAAGCTGGTTGAATAAGTCATCAATCGTAGGGAGAGGATATTTTTTCTTAATTGTGACTTTGTTCAACTGACGATAGTCGATGCACATTCTGAGAGAACCATATTTCTTGATCATGAATAGAACTGGAGCACCCCATGGGGAAATACTCGGCCTGATGAAACCCTTATCTAAGAGATTCTTCAACTATTCTTTTAATTCCTTAAGCTCAGCTAGAGCCATTATTTAAGGTGGAATAGAGATAGGTTGGGTATCTGGAAGAAGATCTATTTCACAGTCAATTTCCCTTTTGGGAGGAACCTGGGAAAGATCTTCGAGAAATAAATCTGGAAATTCTTTCACTGCGGAACTGACTCAAGACATGAGGTTTCAAAATTTTAGTCCTTAACTCATACGAGATGGTAAATACACCCTTTGGATATCATCTTTCATGCCTTAAGATATGAAATAACCTGACCCTTAAGCACTGAGGTACTACCCTTCCATTCAATAACTAGTTTATTATGAAACTGGAACTGGATGATTCAATTTTTGTAATCAACTGAGGCATAGCACGAGTGAAGACAATCCATGCTGAGAATGACATCAAAATCAGTCATCACTAAATCCACAAGGTCAACTGAAATAACTTTCTGGGACACTGTGACTGGGCAATTTCTATATATCCGTCTGGATATAATAGACTTACCTACTAAGGTAAACACTGAGAAAGGATCTACTAACATTTTGAGACTCACAACAAAGTCTACAGCGATATAAGGAGTCACAAAAAAGTGAGGCTCTGGGATATAACATTGCATAAATATGAAGATGGAAGACTTATAGCGTTCCCATAACCACTTTAGGAGAACTTTCCTGATAATGCTGAGTTTAGAGAGCATACAATCTATTCTAGCATTAACCACTGATGGCACTAGAAGTGGCACCTTACTGAGTTGGGTGACTAACTGGAGCTGATAAAAAGTTGGACTGACCCTGCTGATGAACATCCTTACCCTTTTAGCCAACCCACAAAAAATTCCTGATCATGTGGTCTAGCTTACCATATACAAAACACACATCACTACCTACTCTATATCCTCCCTAATGATTTTAACCACACTTCATGTAGAGCGGATTGGTACGACCACCATTCACACTACTCTGAGACTTAGATCTGGCGCTCTATCCCAACTATTCTGCCTAAACAAAGGCACTGGCGCACTGGCTGAAGATGGAGTTAGGGCCAAAAATTTTAGGTAAAATTGAGAACGTTTATTATCTTCTGGCCTTGGCTGACAAAAGTTGAAACTGCCTATTTTGGCCCTCTTATTCTCTCTTTTCTTCTCTTTGTTCTTCTCCTCTTCAATTTATTGAGTGTGAACCATCAGTCTAGAAAGGTCCATCTCCTTGATCAGCATAGCATTCCTACACTCCTTGACTATACTATCAACTACACCAGACATAAACTTACTCATGTTGGACCTAGAGTTAGCCACCATAGTTGGAGCATACCCACCCATTGAGTGAACTTGAGCGAGTACTCTCTCCCACTCAGGTTGCCCTACTTTAAATTTATAAACTCCTGGAGCTTAGCTTCCCTCAACTCTAGTGGAAAGAACCTGTCTAAGAAAGTCGTGGAAAACTCCTCCACTCTATTAGCCCCACCTCAACACCTCTGTCCTCCTTCCACTACTTGAACTAGGTGTAAGCTACCCCCTAAAACTGGTAAGTAGATAAGTCTACTATAACCAGAATCAAAGAATATCAAGTCGGTACATGCCCCTGATCATATCCAAAACCAAAACCAAAGAAGTAACAATAATGAAATAAGTCCATAGCATGAAATGGGGTCTTTCTAAGTATGGAACCTCATCACTTCAATCTGACCCAAAGCTATCCCCGAATCTAAGTCACTGAGTAGAAGGAATAGTAGTATGGCCGGTTCCTGCATCACCTGGGTATACAATGCCCGAAGATAGTTAGCAGAGTGAACGCTACCATATAACCCAGGGATAAAGATAAACTAATGCCATTATTCCAAACCAAATCAAATAACCATATGCAATCACATATATACATTCATATATATATATATATATATCATGTCGGGATAGGGAACAATGTTTAGAGTGCATTTAAAGTCTTAACCTGGATTATGCCACTTAACCATCAAAAAATCCACCCACGGTCTATATGGGTTCAGCTCTCCCTACTGAAAGGGCCCTGGTGTGTTTAGCCATATGAACTAGAGGTATCAAGGAAGACCAAAAAATAACCTAACCCCATGCAAAACTAAGATACAATTATATTGTCACGACCCAGAGCTGCTCTCTAGTCGTAACACGATTCTTAAGGCCATAAGTGACCCCAAGCTAGCCCATGATCTGGTACCTGCTGTGAGCACTGAATAAAATAGTAATGTGATAATATATTCATGAAAGATAATATAATAAAATATTGGTACAATGTAATACTGAAATATAATTCAACATGTCTGAAACAATTGAATAGACTGAAAAAAACCAACTGGTTGTCTATCGGTCTAAAAAGCTTAGCAATTATAAAGAGTTGATGGGACAAACCCCCCAACTAACTCAGAGTGACTAAAATAAAGAGATAATAAAATAATGGTAATAATATGCCATGTCCTCGAAGGATGAGAACTCACCACTACTGTTGTTGGGTAATGCTGAACTTTCTAAGAATGGTGGGGGAACTGAGCGTCCGAACCTATGTTATAAGACAACATAGCGCAAGAGAAAAGTATGCGGTCGGTACTTTGAATATACTAGTACATGAGATAAGGACTAATTAAAATACATATGGAAACTTAGCATGGATGCATAAACACAAAAAACTGAGAATACAAGACCAAGTAAAGCATGAATTGAATTTAATCTGTATAACTGACTGACTGAATGACTAAAAGTCTAACTACTTGGTCACGTAAACCTGAACTGACATAGACTGAGTACTAACTGAAACTGTGGAAGCTATTATATGACCGACATACCACAATATGAGTTAATTAGGGTCCAACCTGTAACCCCAGTTGAAAGGGTGTCAATACCTTGCCACGGGTACCAACACAGGTTATGTGGATCCACTAAACTAGTGTCTCGAATGACTAGGGAGTCACCCTCTACTGGCTGGTGCCCCTAAGAGAATGTCAACCCTTAACTGGCAGGACGACCTTTCAAAACCTACACTGGTTACATAGTTCTGGAACTTAGGGATTGCTACTAAAGTCACACCCTTTACTAGCAGGTGAGCCCCCATCCCTGGGTTCACTCAATGCAAAATCCTTCCCCCAATTGAACTGACACTGTTGCTGACTAAGGTCAAATGAACATCTTAACTGATAGTTCTCAACACAATCATAACAAACTGAGTATGATAATAAAATCATGAATGAACTGAATCATTACTTGAAAAGTTTAAAATGTAAGTAATCACATAAGTATCAGGTGTTCATAACCCGCCAACACTAAATGATTACAAAATTCGATAACAACACTTGAAACAGTGACATAAAGTCCCAAATCAAAGACCCAAAACATAATACGTGTCACCAAACTGATAAAGTCCATGAATTTGAATATATACATGTATTAAATTTGGAGGATAACAATTTCACATAGTTTAATTCATAATTTGATAATTTGACATGGGAGCAATTGAATATGACATGAGTAGTTGAATTGCAAAGCTTGAAGTAATCTAATTTTCATAGAGAAAACATGTTGACATGGCTTGAATTCAAAGTTCTGCGATGACATGATTAAATTCATGTTTTATGTGGATAATTTCATAAAAGAAGATTAAAAATCCCTACTTGAATAAAAAGGGGATTTTTGGGACTCAATGGGCAGAAGAAACCCATTGATTAATATCCCACATACCTAGAATTTCTTGACTTGTGAAGAGAGCTTGAATTTTGAGACTTGAAAGATGACTTGGTGAGAGAAACCCTAATCTTGATGATCTTGTAGATGTGAGAAGAAAAGTGTTGTTAATGGACTAAAAGTGGAGGAAAATAATGCTCCTTTTTTGGTTGTAAGTCCTGGGTTGGGAGTTAATAGAGGGGAGGAGACCAAATTTACCTTTAACTAAACATTGCAAAAATTAGTCGCCAATCTATACGAGTCAACCATACGACTCGTATGGTGAAGGTACCACTAGGCCTCCTAACTCTTAAGCTTGGCAATATGTAAGAGAGTACACACTGGTCAACATATGAGTCTAAACTACGACTAGTAACATCTCCATATGACTTGTAGTCCCCCCACTCATAACTTGGACAAATTATTAGGGAGCCTACACTGCTGAACTCACGACTTCACTTTAAATGACTCGTATGTTATATGAACGACTCAAGGGAAGGAGCCGTACCTAGAACAGAATGTCAACCAATTCATATTGTCTTGGATACAACTACGACATATGACTCAAATATTGTATGAACGAATCAAAAACATGAGTCATATATAGTACAATGGCATTTAGGCATGGGCTATTAGACATATCAATAGTGTGAGCCATGCACACAGGTCATCAAGACCAAACCTCATGATAACAATCACGAGTTTCCAGTGTCCATCCTTTGAACCCACACCTTCATGGCTAGCTGTCACAACCTCCATTATTGCCCAATTAAAATATTTAGTACATAACAAAATCACCAATTTAAGGAGTTAATTACTAAGGCATTATAAAATGGTATCGTCGTAACAACTATAACTTGCACTCAATGTCACGAGCCAACGCTTAGGGGAGTTCTTCGTACCCCGCAGACTCCATTATTAAAAATCACTTGGGGATTTCTTCGTACCCCATAAGGTTTTTAATACCAGCCTTAACCATTTTGTTCCATACATTAGTTTCAAGAAATAGTCAAACCAAACACTTTGGGGATTCCTTGGTATCACTAGTTCAAATTCCCACCATTCTCATAGCTACTAACCAGTTTTACAAAACAAGGTTGGGGTTATAACCACTTAAAGAGTAATAAGTTTAAGCACATTTACCATTATCAAGTTGAAACACCATACCCATGCAACCACATGTTAAAAACCATAATTAAAACAAGGAAAACCACAGTTAAATTATAAGAAACAATATTTATCCATGAACAACTAAAACCCCCAACCTTTATTTCAAAACCATAAAAATACCACGAAAACCATACACTAAAACATATGCCTTGAGTAAAATGATAATAAGGGAGGAGTCAAATGCCTTAGACACCAAGAAATACAGAGAGAAATCACCCTTAAGAGCCTTAAAGTTAAACATGATGAAACCCTAACTTTTACTTGAATAAAGAGTTTGAGAGAGAATTTGAGAGTATTTTATTGGGAATGATGTGTTAATGAAGTCCCAAAGGACATATTAAGTCATGGTATCAAAGGGACCTAAAGTGGGAAATGTCCATAATGCCCCAACTTAAAAGTTGTACAAAGGTCGTATGTGGTTACGAGTCGACCCTTTGACTCATGACCATAACATACAACTCATACCCTTGAGTCATCACTAAGATAGTGAGTTGTACACTCATACACTGTCCACCATACGACTCCATAATCCCACTCGTGACCTGACTATATGATTTGTATGGTCTAGTCATATCCAATACTGAACCCAAGAGATTGGACACTAGACAATATATACCTAAACCTTACCACTCGTAACCTATCCTCACAGCTCTTAGTGAGCCACTCGTACTCAGAGCCAAGATAAGCCACTAAGTTATTGATTTGATTAAGGATCGTCCTAACGACTCGTCACCACCCCTACCAACTTGTACTACCAAGTTGTTACTAAGATTGAAAACCCAACCACCGATCACTGGACACCTAACAACTAGGGTCACCTAACTTGTACCTACACCATACGACTCGTATAATGATTTGTTACTAGGACAACGAGCTCAAAGCCCAAAAATTTTTCAAGGGACAAAATCTAGGATGTTTCAACTAATGTACATAAGCAGGTATATTAATTAATTACTCAAAACTAATGTTCTATTTGGGATTCCAGTAAGTTTCATATGTTGGAGGCAATAAAAGGGCAATAGGTGAGTAAACATCTGAGATTTTCATGAGAGAAAAGAGCACCATAGTTATGCACAACACTTGTGAGGAATCTCTTTTTGCAGCTTTAATTATCTTGGACTTGGTCCTTCTCGCCCAACACTCACATTCAGCTCAAAGCTGAAGGATGGGTTAGTTTCTTACTCAATATCTTCAAATTCACATTTCGTCATGTGGGTGTACACTTTAATGTTGTGTGATTATTCTGATGAGAAGTGATTCTATTTTCCAAGGAAAGTTCCACTCCTTTCACCCTATGGCTACTATTCTCAGCTACCTCAACAAGGCTCCTCAGGTAAACTTTCTTCTAGGGTTATCTTTTATTAAGTTCAAATAGATTTAAATATTACATTGCTTGGACTTTTCAAATATTTTAACGCATTCGTGTCAGATCTTAAAAAAATATAATACTTTGGGAAGATCCGCCACCCAACCATTTGGGATTTTTGAAGTGTTCGAGCAAATAGGTCAAATGTAAAAAAAAGTGAAATTATCAAGTGTTAAGTTATCATTGGCAAATAGTTAGGTCAAAGCATGTACTAGAACTATTGCTGATGTGAAATAGTTTGTTTCTTTCATTCATTTGAAGTAAATGATCAGAATAGTCTGTGGTTCACAAATAAATTAGAAATGATGCCAACACAAAATTAATTAATGTTATCTTTATTTGGACAAATATAAAAATGCCATAATAAACTAAAAAGGACTTCACATAAATCACAACAGTTCTGTTAATTATCGCACACACATGTCATAAAGAATTATGTTTCTCGGACTCTTTCAAATTGCCACAGGGTGCATCAAATCCTCCAAAAGTATGAGTTTTTTGAGGGTTCAGCATGAGTGTGACATTATATTTGGGGAGTCTGAGGGAAAAAGAAAGAGACAATTTTTGCAAAATGATAGAATATTTTTGTATGCGTGAACAGATATACAATTAGTTTCATTAGATCCATCACGTACATGACTTGTATTTAAAGTAAATAATTGATGAGTAAAGAGGAGATTCATCAGAATATGGAGGGTGTAACAGAGGAAATTGATCCAAGGCCTATTAATTCCTCTCTTTCATTCAAATTGTAAACTTCTTTTTATTATTGCATGGTAGATTTCTTAGTTCCTATTTTTGTGTCCCATCAAATCCAATTAATTTTTTATTTTATTTTCCAGCATCTTCCATCTCAAATGAGTATGATTTTATGATAATTTTTTTGTTTGATTTTTTTATCATTATTAATATTTCTTGAGTTGAGGATTTATCCAAAAAAATCTCTTATCCAAGTTGCACAAAAACATGGATGCATGGGTTAAAACAAAGTTAGAGCTAGCAGTTGATGTAAAGTGAGTATAATTAAGCTGTACAGAACTCCTGCTATTGAGACACCATGATATGGAAGTCCAGATTAAAAAGTATCTAGTATCCAGATTGGTTGATCCACAAGTTTAGAACTCAAAGAAGGTAATAGCCAAGTCATATACAACTTCTTCTCAGGTGCAACTTACATGGCCCAAAATTTTCTAAATTATGAATTTAAATGATGAAGTATATCTGAAGAATGTATTTTGGATTGATTCCATATCCAGAATGGCATATACTTATTTTGGAGATGTGTTTGTGGTCAACACATGCTTGTAAAAAAATGACATATCGCTTCTAGCATTCTTTGGATCAAACCACTATAAGTAGCCTTATTTGTTAGGCTTCGTTTGTTTGGTGGTAAAATTTTTAAAACATACTTGGTTACTAAAGCATCGTTATCATGTATTTTAGTAAGCCTCCATAAACTATCATCATAGATCATTGTAGGGCTGTACAAAATGAGTATTTAAGGGTTTTCCCCAGGCTCATCATAGGCTTAAATTGTCAATTATTTTGGACAACATTGTCAATACACTAGGGGAAGTGGGCAAGTAGAAGTATTCGATGAGGTACTATGTAATACGGTGTATATCTCTCTTAAGGTTGTCTAATTTAAAGATGTGTGGGAGAGGATGGCTCAGTAATTTGGATATAGAGGTTATGGATGGCTTTAAATTTTGTATGAGGATCGAGAACGATGAGCCTTGATTTATATAAAATATATATTTTGGCTGGAATATCCATTGATGATCAGCGTGGTGAGTTCCCCACTTTGTAGGAATACACTGGGTATGTTGTTGTTGATCAGCACGGTGAGTTCTTGTACCCCTTCTTTGATGGATATGTGCACAAACAAACAAATGAGAGAATCTTTTGATAAATATGATTTGTACTGAAAAATGCAGTAGAAGGTTATTTTTTGTGATCTTGAGTCGAGAGAATTTAGCCTCGTCTTGAGAACAAAGTACACTTATGAGTTACAACTCACTTAATTGTATGCTAAAGAAATATTTTTGAAGTTCTGAAATTAGATAGTGTTGATGTCTAATTGTTTAGGTATAACCCAAATTTACGCCAATAGACCCATCCTGATACAAGATCAACAAGAAAGACACAAAAACATACACCAAATCAGTCCACAATCTTATTGATCCGAGGACCAAGATGGAGACCACTCCCTAATTCGCTACCAATAACAAGAATACAAGAATTAGTGGTGTCTTTGGCACCAAAACAACAACCCAAACTAACATTAACAATAATTTATAAAGATAAAAATGAACAATAACAATGTGAAGAACAACAACACATACACAACTTCACAATAACAATATAGAATCAGTTACAAGATTACAACAAGACAAAGATAGGAATATAGACAAATGGATGGTATAATATTAATAAACCAAGAGCTTATTACACTATTGGACCTTGAATACCACACACAACATAAGCCTATCTCTTACGTGACCTCAAGGGAATGGGATCCCCAAGTAATCAACGTCTAAAACTAGCTACCAACACAAGTGATTCCATACTTGTTTACAAGGAATCCATCTTTCAAGACTCTCTTTCTAGAGCACTCAAAATATGATCAATGTTATGAGAAAATGACTTAATATGTTCTATTTATAGCCTAGGTTACAACATATTATAAAATGACTAAAATGCCCTTAATGAGCCATGGCAAAGGGGCGGCCTTGGAGTGTGCATATTGGAGGGCTTTGGAATGTTTGGACTTATTCTCTACACTTCAAAGCTTGTTCCATTAGTTGGGCAGCCACCCGATATCGAGTCTTTACGTATTGGTCCACAATCATGATCGTACTTGTATCATCCTTCCCTTCTTGAAAAAGTATTCAACCTCAAATTTGAACTTTGCAAAACAATAGAAAGGACAAGAAAACACAAGTTTCTTAAGGTATGAGGGTTAGGATTAGTGTAATCAATCATAGAATCTTGTCAAGGTGGCTCAAACTTCACATACAGCCAAACATCCCTCTTACCCGAATACCCTCCCAAGAAAGAGTCAACTACTTTATCCACACAAGTGTGACAATGAACAAGAGTTTTTCATCAAGTGGAAAACATAAAATCTTCTTGGAACAACAAATAGGATTGAAAACCGAGATAGGAAGTCCATAAATGCCATGCACATTCAAGTCATTCCAAATGGGTGAAGTGTCCATAGACACAGGTTTAGGATGTATTTTATTTTACCAATACTACCACTAGTACAATCATATATCCCCTCTATACTAGCATGGTCTACAACAAAAATCGGCCAACATGTTCAACATCATAATTTTCACACACAAGTTGATCTTCATGACTTCCATAAGACAATGTACTATCACTTGCCACAATAGCCTCAACACTGGATTGATTAACTAGTGTATTCATATCCTCAAGTTGTACATTATCATCACGAAATGGAGGCACATTCAGCTCACCTAAAGACAAACTACCATTCACATTTAGTTGGCTACTAGCCTCATCCACTAGAGTGCAAGAGTTAGTTTGATTACCTTGTAGCTCATGTGTAGCATGTCCACTCACAGGAACTTGATTAGGAAGGCTTGAATTCTCTATCAAGTTATCCAACTCCTTGCAAAGAGAGCTTTCCATTCCTTCCATTCTTTCTTTCACTCGGTCTATTATTTTTTCCATTCTGTCCATTCAGCTACTAAAGTCATGTTTCATACCAATTATAGCAGCCATCAAATCATTCATGGCCACCTTTTCCAATGCCATAGTTCCAACAAAAGAAATTCTAAAACAAAAACACAAAAAATAACAAACTAGTTAATGTTAGAAAAGAAAACATCCTCACAAGCTCTCAAGATCTCACACTTTGAAACGCCTCTCAATTGGCCTCACAAGTGTTGGTAACTCATTTATACTCCAAGAAGATTACTTGGTACCAATTGGGGCTTGAGATTAGAATAGATTCTCTTTTGAAATAACTCAAAAAAATATGTACGGACTTAAACCAAGAAACTATAACGAATTTCAAAAAGATAAAAGCACACAGAAATGTAGATATGAATAAACAGACCCAAAAACTAATTTACAGCCTAGTAGACAATTACTAGTTTGTTAATTAGCAATAGAATCAACAAAATACAACTAAGAATCAAAGATTAGAAACTAAGAAATAAAAAATTTGAGTCTAAATTTGTCGTGTGAATAGTAAAAAATGACATGGAAGTCACGTATTGGTTGTGGTCTTAACAAATTTTATTTTCAAAAATTGGAAGTCTTGAACAATTTGTGATTTGGAATTGGTGGGAATTGGTTTTGGAGGGAAACAAATCTTGAAATCCTATTGTCAAATTCAAAAGTGGAAAACTTAACTTTTGTGTACCACCCCCCTTAAAACAAGGAAAGTTGTTGGGAAGTGATTGACTAGTTGATGGGTGATGGTAAGTCTTTCAAGGCTAACAAGCTTTCAGCTTTTTCTCTTCAACTTTATAGATCTAGTATTCACTTTATTTTAACAAGTCTTGAAAGGGATGAAGAACATCAAGAACAACTTCAAAGATCACCAAGAACACAAAATCCCAACAACCAATTCCAACAACAACAACGCCAACAAATTACGGCCAAGTCCACCAAGATGACAACACAATCAGCCAAGGCTTTAAGTTCACAACAACACTTCAACAAATGTAAGCTCAAATTTAGATCTTAACTCAAGAGTGTTAGTGAAGAAGAAAACTAACACTTGAAACACTAAGACAAACAAAATGACTCCTAGATCTAATGTTCAAGTCTCGACCAAACACAACAAGAATACAATAAACTTTCAGCCAAGATCCAAACTCAAGAACATTATTTTATTTTTTTTTGTATTTTCAAGAAAGCTAGCCCAAGATTGATCTTGTGGGAATAAAATCAAGTCATTCTTTGATACCAAATGATACAAGATCGACAAGAAAGACACAAAAGCATACACCAAATCAGTCCATAATCTTAAGGATTCGAGGACCAAGATGGAGACCACTCTCAGATTCGCTACCAACAACAAGAATACAAGAATTAGTGGCGTTTTTGTCACCAAAACAACAACCCAAACTAATGTTAACAATAATTTATGAAGATCAAAATAAACAATAACAATGTGAAGAAAAAAAACACATACAAGGCTTTACAATAATAACATAGAACTATTTACAAAATTACAACAAGACAAAGATAAGGAGATAGACAAATATATGGTATAATATTAACAACCCAAGAGCTTATTCCACTCTTGGACCTTTAATACCACACACAACATAAACCTATCTCTTACGTGACCTCAAGGGAACGGGATCCCCAAGCAATCAACGTCTCAAACTAGCTACCAACACAAGTGATTCACACTTTATTACAAGGAATCCACCTTGCAAAACTCCCTCTCTAGAGCTCTTAAAATATCATCAAAGTTATGAGAAAATGGCCTAATATGTTCAATTTATAGCCTAGGTTATAACTTATTACAAAATGACTAAAATGCCCCTAATGAGCCATGGCAAAAGGGCGGCCTTAGAGTGTGCATATTGGATGGCTTTGGAGGGTTGGGACATGTTCTCTACACTTCAAAGCTTGTTCCATTGGTTGGACAACCACCCAAGATCGAGTCTTTACGCATTGATCCATAATCACGATCGTACTTGTATCATATCCTCACATATATTGTTATAGAATGAGGGGTTTAAGGAGACATGAGGGATTCAAGAGATCTTGAAGTTACTAATGATAAAATAGAGGTAGAAGTTCAATGCATGTGCAATAATTTCAATTCAAAGGCCATCTATGTAGATACAATGTTTATCTATGCTCAACTATAAAAGTATTGAGGAAATCCTGAATCATGTTTATAAAATATCTGGAGAAAGAATTTTTTGTGCCACGTTAAACCATTTTTTCCTGAAGGATCTATTCTTGTCAGAGCATTGGGAAGAATCTTTTATGTTATTGTGCTATGAATTTGACCTTTTGTCCCACTGTATATCATATTTTGTATTATTTCATAGTTTGTTTCTAGAAGACATGTAAGAAACAATAGTTCATCTGATGGTACTTGCATCTTTCTCGTGAAGGAGAAAAAAAATGTTAGTACTAGCAAGTACCTCAGTTTTAACTTACATTACAGTATTGAATTGAAGTTACTCGTGTTTTATCTAATTGAAAAACAAAAAAAGTCAAAATGATGATGCATTTTAGTTTAGTGTTTGTTGTGTACCTTATCAAAGAAGGACAAAGCAATAATATTGTGGGCGAAATTAATAATGAAAGAATTACAAGCTTGTGATTAGAGTCGGGGTCATTCAAAATTGTGTATCTATCTCATCTCTCAGATAGAGATAATGTGCAGGAAAAAGAATGAGAAAAAATAAACAACGAAAAGGTAACAAAGTTAAAAAAAAAAAAAAAGAACAAAGGCCGTCGATCTAGAATGTCTAAAATGTGTGAATGAATATTTTGGGGCTATCTAGTGGAACTTGTATTGGCCAAATGGTTAGTTTTGTCCTTCCCTCATTAATTTATCATGTGTTCAATGGTTCAATTGGAACAAATACTAATTCGAAAGGTTGATTAAAATTTATTGACTTTTAAGGTTCTTGTAATTAATAAAATAAAGTACACATAATAATTTATTTTATACGCCTTCCGTCTATCTTTACTTGTCTACTTTTATATTGACACAGTGATTATAAAACAATCAATGATAAGGATGATTTTACCATATTAGCCTTTTGAATAAAATTAATTTAATACTTTTAAAAATGCATTAAATAATGAATTGTATTTAATGCTAAGGGTAAAATTGATAGAAAAGGTAAATTATCACATTGATTTTATAAACTGGACAAGTATTGTTGGACATCTCAAAATAGAAAAATGGACAAGTAAGGATAGGCAAAAAAAGTATATACATTTATTCTTAACTAACATTTGATACATGTGCAACGCACGTATCCTAAACTAATATTTTTAATAACATGAATAAATATTATTAAAAAATAAAATAATTGTTACCCTTAGTAAAAATAGATATTGCACGACACCTAATTGTCATTCTAGAAAATCAAGTCAATAATTGACATATTCTTTCCCTTTTATCTTTAAAACACTTTTCATTTATTAAAGAGAAATTACATTTTCCATTAATTAAGGAGAAATTAAAGAGATAACTAAATAAATTAAAGGAAAAAGGGTCAAATTTACTTCTCCATTTGAAAAATTGACTAAATATATCCTTCGTTATAGTTTGGAGTCAAATTTGCCTTCTCTGTCTTTGGGGCCAAATTTTATCCCTCTATTTTAAAAAATTGGCTAAATATATCCTTCGTGATACTTTTAGGTCAAAGTTACCCTCAATGTCACATATTGGGGTTAAATTTACCCTTGTTGCTAAGAAACTTTCACATGTACCTTTTTTAATAGAAAAGCTCAAATCAACACTAAATGTATCATTCTTAAAAATAAAACACACTCTAGTCTAATTCTCCTGACCAATTTAAGCCATAAGAAAGACAAATCTAAATACACCTCCTTCAGTTTTGTTGGTCAAATTTTTTCAACTAGATTAAGTCACTGGATATTTATCAGTGCATAGCTCATGTAAATTTAATCTACATCAGTACAAACACAAAGAAATATATCCCTCTATCAGTTCATAGATCTGCATTAATGCAAAGATCGTGAAAAATGACACTTGACGATCAAATACAATAGATTAGGCTTACTCAATATTTCTCTAGATGATTGAGTTAAGAGTTCTCCTATGTGTCAATCGTGACATCTCTGCATTTATATGTATTTATATGCAATTTAGATCTACACAATTTTTTCATCTTGTATTTGCTTAGAAAACTTATTCACTAATTCTGGATCTAGACGCACATAGAATTACATACCAAAAATTTAAAATTTGAACATAACTGAACAAAAGCAGAGTTTGTAATCGAAATTTTCTCTAGTTTCATGCTTCTACGTTATCCTATTTTGTTTTACCTTTTGTTCATTTGTAAACAACCTACCAGCATTACACGTTGAAAGACAAGTACTTTTAACCATTGGAAAAATTAAACCAACAGAACTGAGGGAGGGGTATATTTGTGTGTGTATTTTTTATGGGTCGAATCAGGCGAATTAAATTAGGGTGTGATTTATTTTTTAAAAAAATGGGTACTTTAACATTGATTTGTGCTTTTCTGGTGAAAATTTTCTTAATAATAAGGATACATATGACATCAAAGTATGAAATCAAGGATAAATTTAACCCTAAAGTATGACGAAGTATATATTTAGTCAATTTTTAAAAGTATTTGACCCCAAAATACGACATCGAAGATAAATTTAACTGCAAAGTATGACCAAGGATATATTTAATCAATTTTTTAAATTGGATGGGTAAATTTAACCCTTTTCCCTAAACTAAATAAAAAATATGATGGTAAAATACATAATTTCTTAAGAGACATGTAAACAAAAAAAATGATAAATATTTAGGAATGGGAAGTACTATTTAAGCATGGTATGATATCTACTCCTTTCGTCCCATTTTAACTCATTTCAACCTCACAAATAAAACAATAAAAATAAAAGATAATTTGCTATTCTTTTTTATCTTGAATAATTTGAATTTTTAGTTTGAACACGTCATGTAACAAATTACTTATTTTTTAAAAATTAAGAAGTGTTTTTACTAACATAAGTTAATACATATTTTTTTTCAAAAAAAATATAACTCTTTAGTAATTTCTTAGTTATGTAATCTCTCCATTTTATTTTGTTTAACCCTATTAGTAAAAATAGTTGTTTTAATTAACTTGCCCAATTTATGAAATCAAGAGAAGTTTATCATGTTCTTTCAGTTCTATTCCTATCATTAAATAATTATATAAAGTGTATAAAACTCAAATGTATATTTTCAAAGTATAATTAATAAAGTTAATTTAGTACTCCCTCCATCCAACAATAGTTGTTCACTATGACTTGGCACACACCTTAAGAAATAATAAATAATAAATAATAGATGTAATTTACTATATCACCCTTTGAATATAATCAATTTCATGCTTTAAAAACTACATTAGGTAATGAATAGTATTTAATAGTAAGAGTAAAATGGACAAAACATGACACATTATTCATTGATTTTTCAAACTGGACAAGTAATCTTAGATATTTATTTTTAGTATAGTGGACAAGTAAAGATGACCGGAGAAAGTAAAATCAATTCCTAATTAATTTTTTTTATGAGGACTGTCAAGTCATCAAGGATCAAGTAACGGAGGGAGTAACAATTTATATATTTAAAGGAGGATAAAATCTGAAGAACTTCACTAGGGCCATTTTGATTATCTAAAATGTCATCCATTTTGGAGCAAAATTAAAAAACTAAAACGTCACTTAGTATTTAGGAACGGAGAAATTAAGTTATTCTTGTTTGATAAAACTGGAGGGAAACGGTCCGTGTCAATCCCCAATATTGTGAAAATTGAAAATTGTTTCATAAATCATAGATTCAGTAGGTCTTTAATTTTAGAAAAAAAAATGATTGAAAAATATTGAATTGATTGAATAAATTTATATGAATTCAATGTGTTTTATATATTTAGTTTAAGTAATGAAATACTAATTTTTTTGTTTGAATTTGAGGATGTGAAAATGACTTCAAGCTAATGAATAACTAACACTCAAGTTGTGCGGATCTATGCGGATAACTAACTTATGAAATAGATCTATTATATGTATAATGAATCTATTTTTCTTTGTGCGTGGATATTTCTTAAATTTTATTTCAATATCTTTTAATGATTTATTCTTTTCGTAAGATGTATTCATTAATTTGTGTAGTTTATTATTTTATCCTGTAGTAATTGCAGAGTTACAGATTTCTGTATAATAATTTATCCTAATTGTACTGTAATGTATATCTAATTCTAGATTTTCAATGTTATTTATTATCTTGTGTTGTTT